>NC_090224.1:36342618-36522618 GCF_024489055.1 Chanodichthys erythropterus | reverse complement strand
TTACATTTATAGAAAATGTCAGATTTGCTTTTACAAAAGCTATTGAGAAATGCCTGAGAAAAAAACAGGATGTGTTCATGTGGTTGTGTGCTTTAAATTATCTAGGACAGCGATTTGCAACCTTTTCAACCCAAACTTTCAGTGTCAGGAGTGTCAGTGTGTGTATATATATATATATATATATATATATATATATATATATATATATATATATGATTTTTTTCCTGAAACACTTTATCTTTCTTTAATGTGCATACACTGAAAAACAAATGTGTAAGATTTACTTAAGATTTCACTGAGAAATTGCTTGCATATTTAACAAATAATTAAAAAGAAACAGAATGTAACATTGAATTAAATGTGAAATTTTGAAATAGTATTTTCGTATAAAACTTACTTCATTACTCTTTGTTTTATTTACATTAGCATTACTACAAGACATAATCCTGAGCGGATCATTATTTACACTAAAAATAGCTGTAAAAATTTACACAGTAAAAACAACACGAGTTCCAATGAAACATAAATATACCGTAAAAACAGTGCATTGTTTTTACGGTATATTACTGCTTCAATGGATTTTTTTTTTTTTTTTACAGCTATTTTTTTATAGTGTAGAAAGTTATTTAATAGTGGAAATGACATGATTTCAGTTGGTTTCTTCTCTGTAAAACATTCAGGCACCCTTAGGTTTAAAAACTGGATCTAAAGTGTTAAATTGAAAGCAGACAAATAAAAAAATAATAATCAGATGCACTTGAGAGGTTTGTTATGGACTGGTTTGATTTTGTTGTCAGCATTAAACAAAGGAATCATGAATATTTAATGAGGATGTCAGCTTAATTTAGACTCGTGCATTAATGATAAATAAAATACATTTCAGATAACACATATCGCCTGGTATCTTCATAGAGAGCATCATCTCTAATAAGGTTGAGCTCGTTTCTAAAAATCCGCCTGGAGTGTCTAAAGCATTGGCGTACACTTGACTGAGCATCACCAGTGTCTCGACACTAACAATATGAGACGAGGGCATTAAAGGTTTCATGTAATCTGAAAGTCACAGAAGTGTGCGTCTTAACACCCGTACAGTGATTTAATGACTATAAGGAGGTCACAGAACACAAAGAAGACTAATGCACTTATTGTACATCTCCTTCTCTCTTCACTGACTTTGTATACGTGTTTTTCTTCACACTGACCATCAATGGCATTATTACTGCCAGTTCAGCTGTCCCGGTCAGTGTCATTAGGTCAAGTGAAATATTACTTTCTCAATCCTCAGTAGAGTTCTTGTGTAAGGTCGAGGTTTTTCCCCATTGTGAAAAGCGAGAAACGGTAAAGGAGGGACTCTTAGTCAGTGTGTATTTCACATAAACCTATAAGCCACGTGGGCAGTTTAACTGTTTGAACTTTAAAACGTCTTGCTCAATAACTGCCTACTGCATTTTGGTCTCATTTACCACTCAATTTACATAATGTCTAGGGCAAGAACGTTAAAGCGGTGATTCATGTACCAATTCATGTGGTTTGTTTCCACTATGTGTTTCCGTTCTGATGCACCTCTGCTCCCTGTGGATGATGGGGTCGTGATGAATATTTCAGAGGCTGTCTTGTCTAGCTGGGGCAAAAGCAGGGAGTGGTACATTGTGTTTGGTGGAGATGAAGGGGACTGGGGGTGTTTTACTCTGGATCAGAAACACTGAAACACTGGAGGGTTTTACCTTCTGCTGCACATTAATGGTCACGTCAGACCGAAACCACTTAGTTGTGCAATTCAATGGCCAATTCCTCAAAACTTACTTTTGAATCAAAGTAAGAGAGAAATATTGATTGTAGCTTCGAATTATTGCAGAATAAACTGTCTTCCTTTTTTTTTTTACCCCCTCAGACCTGATTGTTTTTCAATGAGCAAAAACAGTTTGATATTTGCAATTCACTAAAGTACACTCTAAAAATGCTGGGTTAAAAACAACCCAAGTTGGGTTGAAAATTGACTTAAATTGGGTTAAATCTTTGTCCAACCTGCTGGTTAGTTTTATTTAACTGAACTATTGTTTAAAAATGACTATATGTCTGGCTTAAAATGAACCCAAAATATGTTGGAAATTAAAAATCAGACACATAATTACTAGAGGCAACACTAAAAATGCTGGGTTAAAAACAACCCAAGTTGGGTTGAAAATGGACAAACCCAGCAATTGGGTTGTTTTAACCCAGTGGTAGGGTTAAATGTTTGCCCAACCTGCTGGGTAGTTTTATTTAACTCAACTATTGTTTAAAAATGACTGTATTGCTTAATTAAAATTAACCCAAAGTATGTTGGAAATGAACATTTATTAATGTTCAATTAATAATTATTAAACAATAAACATTTATTAAATTGCTTATTAATAAATTTATATTAATAAAGTATAAAATTTATATTAATAAAATATTAAAGCTTAATTAATAAACATTCACCTTTTGTCTATTATTGTTGCTTCTATTTGCATCTAGTTTTTGGGTTCATTTTAAGCTAGCCATATAGCAATTTTTAAACAATAGTTGGTTTAAATAAAACTACCCAGCAGGTTGGGCAAACATTTAACCCAACCGCTGGGTTTGTCCATTTTCAATCCAACTTGGGTTGTTTTTAACCCAGCATTTCTTAGAGTGAACAGTAATAATCAAAAGGTGAACATTTATTAATAAGCAATTTAATAAATGTTTATTATTTAATTATTATTCATTAAACTTATTAATAAATGTAAATTTTTTTAAAAACATATTAATAAATGTTCATTTCCAACCTATTTTGGGTTCATTTAAACAGTAGTTGAGTTAAATAAAACGACCCGCAGGTTGGGTCAAAACAGCCTAACCGCAGGGTTTGTCCATATGTAACCAAACATGGGTTGTTTAACCCAGCATTTTTTAGATTGTAGCATAGTTAAAATATGAGGATTATGTTGTTTCAGTCATGGCTTCCATTGATATGGAAAAAAAAAAATCTAATAAAAAAAATTAAGACAGGAGTGTTGAAGATTTTTGAAAAGAACTCGTACTGTTACCGTGATCACTGCTGTAAGGATGTAGAAAAAAGGTACGATGGTAAGATGAAATGTCCGAGTAACGCTTCTCAGGAAGTCAAAAAACTTGTTCAGTTGTTTGTGGTAGTTGCAGTGGGTGAATCTGAATCCAGCTTTGAAAGACATTTTTGGCAAATATGTGTGAAATACAGAAATAGAAGTAAAGCCACTTTATAATGCCTTTGAACTTTTTGTTCAACATATTTAGATTTGCTTAACATATTTAGTTAAAGCACACATTTACCTATTTTGTCTTTATTTATTTATTTTTTTAAACTTGCTATTTTTATTTCGCAATTTTTTTTATTACTTTTTCAGTTTTTACTATTATTATTTTTACATTATTTTTTAATTTTATTTAACTTTTTACTTAAATTATTATTAACCTTTTTTCATTTCAATACTGCAGAGCCATGCACATGACGTGAAAAATAAAAAGATATTGTGTATACATATTAATAATTTGTTCTCATGACTTAACAATTTAACTCAATTACAATGATTTGGTTATTAAAATAATAAAGTGTGTGAATGGTTTCTTAACCCTTAAAAAAAAAGTTCGTTTTATTAAGTAAAGTTCAAGTATATTTTTAAATGTATACTGATATTAATGTATTGGGTGTAAAAATGCTGGGTTAAAAATAACCTAAGATGGGATAAAAATGGACAAACCCAACGGTTGGGTTCAATGTTTGACCCAACACTCTGGGTAGTTTTAATTAACTCAACTATTGTTTAAAAATTACTATATTACTTAAAATGAACCCAAAATAGGTTGGGAATTAACATTTATTAATATGTTTAATAAATTAAAATTTATTAATCAGTTTAATAAATAATAAACCCCTCTTAATAAATGTTCACTTTTTGATTATCATCGTTGCCTCTAGTAATTATGTGTCTGATTTTTATTTTCCAACCTTTTTTAGGTTCATTTTAAGCCAGACATATAGTCATTTTTAAACAATAGTTGAGTTAAATAAATCTACCCAGCAGGTTGGTCAAAGGTTGGATTTTTTAGAGTGTAGTATACTTGTGAGTGTACTGCTTCAATACTACTTGGCCCACTTTTTAGTGTATACTTTAAGTGTAACAGTAGTAAACTTTGAGTACACTACTACACCCAAATTTTGGGTCAAATATGGACAAACCCAACGTTTGGGTTAAAATTTAATTTAAAAAATCCAGACACAACTTATTTAATTTCAAACAACCCAGCATTTTTTAGAGTGCAGTTTACAACTATGTTCTTCATTTGTACTGCAACTAGACTACAAGTGAGCTTATAGGCTTTTTTTTCTTCCACATCACATGCAGTACTCCTACAGTTCTCTTTCTCTGCTTATTCTCACTTCTCTCTTTATTTTTTCCCTTTAGATATGATGCATGAAACCACTGTGGCTCAGGGCATCATGACAACAATGAACCAAAGTGTGATGATATGTCAGATATCGTATCAGGAGGACCGCATTCCTCTGATGGTGCTGTACATTGTGGTTTTTATCATCGGCCTGCCAGCCAACTTGGTCACAGTCTACCTCACCCTCCACCAGGTGTGTCGTAAGAACGTCCTCGGCATCTACCTGCTCAGCCTGTCCGTGTGCGATCTCACGTACCTCTTCACGCTGCCCATGTGGACGGTGTACGTCAGTAGAGACCACGAGTGGCCCTGGAGCTCCATGGCCTGCAAAGTGACCGGCTTTGTGTTCTTCAACAACATGTACATCAGCATCTTCCTGCTCTGCTGCGTGTCCATCGACCGCTATGTGGCGGTGGTCTACGCGATCGAATCTCGCGGTCTTCGCCAGAAGCGGATTGCAGCTCTCATAGCGTTTTCCATCTACTTGGTAGTGGGCTTGGGTCACACGCCCGTCTTCGTCATGCGCGAAGGGGAAGTTGCTGAAGGGAGTCGCCGCTGTTTTGAGCCCAGCCACAGCTCAGAGTTGGTTATGGCATTCAACTACGCTCGGGTTTGCATAGGCTTTTTTATCCCCCTCGCCATCCTGATCTTCACCAACAGGGCCATTCTTGCAAACGTGCAGGCCAGCACGGGCCTCCAGCCCCATCAGAAAGAAAAGGTGCGTTACCTGGCTGTGGCGGTGGTGGTGCTGTTTTTGATCTGTTTCGCGCCGTACCACATCATCTTGCTCGTGCGCGCCATCACCTTCCACTTCTCCGAGCTGCGGGAGCAGTGTCACTTTGAAAAGCACATCTACACACCTTATAAAATCTCTTTGGGACTGTCGACTTTCAACAGCGCCATCAACCCCATTCTTTACGTGCTCTCCAGCAACAATATCCGTCAGGAGATCAGGAGAGGCATGGCGTCGCTGTGTAACAGAGTCATCTCCAGTCAGCGCTCGACGCACAGTAGCCAGCACAACATGCACAGCTCCAAAAGCAATTCAGACCCCGTCCCAGCAAAGGGCAATGAAATGAAAACTTGTACCATGCCATGCTGAAATCGTAGAAGCATTAGACATTTTTTGCTTGATGTTGAACCTTAAAGGGGATCTATAATGCCGCTTTCACAAGATGTAATATAAGTCTCTGGTGTCTCCAGAATGTGTCTGTGAAGTTTCAGCTCAAAAACAGATTTATTATAGCTTGTCAAATTTGCCCCTATTTGCAAAAACACGCCGTTTTTGTGTGTGTCCCTTTTAATGCAA
Source organism: Chanodichthys erythropterus (assembly GCF_024489055.1). Taxonomy (NCBI): domain Eukaryota; kingdom Metazoa; phylum Chordata; class Actinopteri; order Cypriniformes; family Xenocyprididae; genus Chanodichthys; species Chanodichthys erythropterus. The sequence continues at coordinate 36,516,878 of NC_090224.1, read as the reverse complement.
ATGAGCTGCTGCTCCAGAAGAGGGCGGAGCTTTAACAGCTCAACAACAACAAAGCTGGAGAATCTCACGCAGCCAAAATGAGGATTGTCAGTAACGGTGTTCAGCCTTACATTGTTCAAACCGGAGTCGACACTGATGGAGAGACTCAGGAAGAAGTTACAACTTTTAGACGTTTCTGAATGGTTAGTGGATAAATTGATGTAGTTGCTGTGGAGTTGATTCAACTCATCCACTAGCATGTGTTGTCATGTTAATCTTTTGTGCAAATCCAGTGTTGAATTGACCCTCGTTTGTGAAGCAGTCCGGCGTAAAATGATGGCATGACAACAACACTCTACTACAACCATGGTTGCCAGGTTTTCACAACAAAACTCCCCCAGTAAAAATTGCTTTTTGGGGGGTAAAATCTGTGTATTTTTTCCGGGTTTCCCTTGGTAAAATTTGCAATCCAGGGGCTAAATATAATGTTATTTGGGATCAATTCAACCCACTGACCTGAAAAACAACCTGTGGCAACAGTGATAAAGTAGCCCAATTCCACAGGAAAACTGCGGACTTGGCAACACTGATTACGACAACTCTTCCTCTTCTCTAAAGCAGCCCAAAATGGCCTCACCCCTTTTTTTGCAAGTTCTTGGGTTTATGTAAATTCTGGGGTTTGTGATGTCACTAACCGGGGATGAAGCTTGTTGTAGTCCCTACCAGCCGTTTGTTGTGGTCCTTTGTGATTTCTGGAAAAGCAAATATCTCCCTTTGCATTGAACTTCATTGAGTGTCGTAACTTTGCAGATGTTGTTTATGCTTAAACAGCAACATTACACACTAACTAAAGTTAAAAAAGTGAAATCATAATCAACCACCCCTTGAAGTACAAACTCGGAATGGGAAAAAAGTCAAGGTGCAGATTTGTTTGTTCCGTAAATACAATGAGAACAAGGTTGATCACAGATCTTGCAAAAATCAGAAGTGAGTTTCCTGTTGTTGGACTATAAATGGAGAGAATCTCACAATAAGATCATCTCTGTGTTTTTCACACCTTTTAATCTCTTCCGCAGAATGTTTGAGCTGCAGCATCTGAAAGTCTTGCATTGGACTCATCTTGAGCATATTTCTCCAGATTGTTGAGAAGCTCAATATAGTTTTGCAGATACACAGGAAGGGGCCTAACTCACTTACAGCGACTCGCCACACTTGGTTTTGTTTTTACATGGCTTTTATCTGGAATCAGTGATACTGATGAATAACTGATACTGTATGTTCACAAAATGTGCAGAATTTCTGCACATCCAAAATGTATGAATACCAATGCATCTGCAGACATGATCTGGAATAACATTTAATTTACTTGCAACTAAGTCCTGCAAAAGATTTGATGCCACAAACAGGCAAGTCCAGTGTCTGGTTCGTTGTGGCAGTTCAGTACTCTGTAAACATGACTTCTGATTCCAAGTGAGTTGGTGACGATGTGCAAATGGAATCCCAGAAGCCAGCCAATCAGATTAGTTGCCATTTTTTTGTGTGCAATAAAGCATCAAATGGTCGGTGGATGGTCTGTAGGATAATGTCCAAAACAGACTGCTTGAAACAATATACAGTATCACTGTTTTCATTCTGAAATAATTTACGTTAAAGTGCATGCCTTTTACTGATAACAGTGTTTGTCAAGTACATGCATATAATTACTTAAATTATTGTTGTTGTTTTTTTTTATAAGATTTTATAGTTTTGCATTATGTTGAATTTTGTTTGTTTTAATGTTATTTTAACGAATGTCATTTTCAGGTACAAAATCTCTTGTATTATTTTTCAAGCTTTTTTTGGTGTAACACTTATTTTGCTTGATTTGTCCTATTTTCCCAAGTCTCAATTGTAAATTAGACTTTAATAATTAGCAGTCGAGCTTTTCTCATACAGTCACCAGTAAATTATGATGGCCATTTTTGCACATAATGCTATTCTTTGAGCTTGAGCAAGATTACAAGAGCGTAACAGAATTCCTCATATATAAACTCAGCATAAACTTGGAAAAGCTGTTCTTAAAAACATGTTTAATATGTGTTTCGAAGACACATAACATTCTCAGGACACAATGAAAAGTAATTTTAATGAGTTAATGTGATAATTTGTTCAGCATTAAATATTGAAACGGTTGGTTTCTGTGGTCTGAACTATCTCATGTTGACCTGTTTGTGTGCTTTTTAAATGTGACAGACATGAGTAAAAAAAGGAAAATGCTGACTACTGCTGTACATCTATCATTGATTAAATGTTGAGCAAGTGCAACATCCTTCCTCGGTCACATTTTTGAGTGTAACAAAATTCTTTAATGCAAAAGCTACAAGCCAGACAAACACATGGTCATCTGGTATGTTTTTCCTGAATAATTAACTCAGTGACCAAGATAAGTTCCTAATCGGCCCTTCTCTCAGTGAATAATTAAGTAGCCAGCAGCTGTCCTCAGCCAATAGCAGAGGTTCCCGCCCCTGTTGTGAAGCACTGGGCATCTGGCTGGTAAATTGCAATCGTCCTGCATCACTTTGCGGTCATGTGTTCTTAAATTCCACTTAACACATCTCTCATCACATCAAATGTGTGAAACAAACGATGTTTCTGTGAAAGATGATTAACAACGGACATTCAGAAAATAGACTATTCTTTATCTTAGACTGCAGACCACATATAGTAAATATGGCAGTGAATTATTTGGCCTATAATACAGATCTAGGCCTACTGTAGTTCTTTACAAATCTATAACAGATCCCCAGAGCTTGAGTGTTTTCCTTTAAAGCCATTTCCTTTTGTCTCTTTCTTTCTTTCAGAGTATCCATCTTGATATGTTTCATGAAGTGTGTGAATTATTAATGCTTTAACAAAGGAAGGCTCTACAGAAACATCCTGTTTTCAGGCACTCGGCCCTTAGATCTACCTAACTGTCTGTGGGGATTCATCACTCTCTCCCATGGGATCACCTTTCAAAACCATATATTTTAGTGTTGTGAACCTTTTATTTAAAACACATCACCTACCGTAAGCCTATTTCATGCCCTCCAAAATTAGTGTAATATCGATATATTTTTGCAAGTAATGTTTTTTTTTAATATTTTATTTCTTTAAAATACAGGGTTCAACGTTTGAATGGTATCTTTGACCATTTTACCTTGCAGTCATGCATTTAAAGGGTTAGTTCACCCAAAAATTAACATTATCCCATCATTTATTGAAATATATAGGGCTTTGAAAATGAAGATTTCAAAAGGAAAGTGTATTAAGAATGAGAATTTATGAGGATATTAAGATATTTTGAATACTTTTAGTTACAGGCATGATTGACGACTTTAGAAAAATAATATTTATGGCACTCAGACAGTTCTATGCCATTGAGATTATAGAAAAAAAAACGAGTTTCAACATTATTTGTTTTTTTAGATATTCCTCTTTAAAATAAAAAAAAAAGTATCAGCTGTTTGCAAAGTGACCCACGTTTGGTTTTTGACGTTTCCATATCTCTGGGGTTGAACCATCGAGGGAATATTAAGATATCTTTAATACTTCTTGAGTTAAAGGCATGCAAACATGAGGCAAAAAAACAAAAACAAAAAACAAGAAGTGCTTTTGCCATTTTTGAACTCTCACTGTTGGCATATAATGAAACAAAGATTGCTAAAGTCAACAGATTTTACTAATAGACCTACCAATCTCTGTGTAAAAATAACATTATGATGTCATTTTACACCCCTTTAATTTGGCTCCAAATCTCTGGTAGAAATGGTCATTTTGATCCCCTCTACAAAATGGTGGATTACTCAGTAAATACACATCTGTGACATTTAATATTTTGGCTTTCATCACTATTTATATTTGTCTTTCTACAGAAAAAATATGAACAAAATCAGAAATTTGAGCCAGAGACCTCTGTTTGAGTTGACACGTATAATGACCAGTGTATAAAGTTATAAATATGGATGTTTTTCTTACAAAAATGCATATCTTTGCTTCAGAAGGCCTTTATTATAGTAATTATAGGATGGCTTGAGGGTGAGTAAATTAAAGGATACTTTTAATTTTTGGGTGAACTAACCCTTTAATTAAAAAAAATAAATAAATAAAAATATTTTTCCTATTCATTGTGCGCATGCGTGCACACTGAGGGACGCGCCAAAATTACTGTCAGGGTAATCACCTGCTATTCCTTTAACTGTATTTTGGTACAAACATCCTGAAACAGGTAAATCTGTGGGAATAATGGGACATAACGGGAAACAGCTGACTGCAGGAGCCATTTAAGGTCAAAATTACAGTTTCAGTGCAGCTTAAAGGACTTTAAACGATAGGCCTACCAGACGATGAATAAGAGTCTTATCTAGTGAAACCATCATTTTCGAAAAAAATACAACTGTATATGCTTTATAAACACAAATGATCGCCTTGCACGTGATTCTGCTTTCTGTAGCCTATACTTCAAAAAGCTTACGCTGTATGTCCTACGCCTTATTCTACTTACGAAAAAAAAAAAAAAAAAAACTCGCTGCGTTCGTTCCGTAAGTAGAATAGGGAATGCGTAGGACATACAGCGTAAGCTTTCTGAAGAATACGGAGAGTGGAAGCACGTGCAAGGCGATCCTTTGTGTTTATAAAGCATATACAGTTGTATTTTTTTTCGAAAATGACCGATGGTTTCTCTAGATAAGACTCTTATTCCTCGTCTGGGATCATGTAGAGCTCTTTGAAGCTGCACTGAAACTGACATTTGGACCTTTGGGCTCCATTGAAGTCCACTAGAGAATAATCCTGGAATTTTTTCATCAAAAACCTTCATTTCTTTTCGACTGAAGAAAGAAAGACATGAACATCTTGGATGACATGGGGGTGAGTAAATTATCAGGAACATTTTATTTAAACGTGGACTAACCAGAAGCTTCACATCCTCGAGACGTAGCCTAGTATGTAAAACATGTATATTAAAGAAATTTAACGTTCACACACATTCGTATTTACACATAATCTCGCACCTCCACCTGCTGGTCATGATGTGAACATGTGAAAAAAAAGCTTTTTCAATGATTTTTATTCGTTCCCGCGCTTTCCGCTAAACCTGTAGATGTTCTCTGAAAATGCTGCAACATTTAATTTGACCTTATTGCAAATCACATTCAGATATATAATTATTATAATGTATTGTGACTTCATAGTGTAAGCTAAATTACACCATAGAATCAAAAATAGGCTGTACAACAGTCCCAGTACAGTTTGTTCATTAGCATTATGACGAATGACCATCACTACTGTACTTGACAACATAGTTTAAGATCTTAAACATAGTTTGAGAGTAGTTAAAATCCAGTTACAAACAAATATCCAGTTAAAAACAAATTGTGAGACTGATGCTGTAATGTCACATATTCAGCCAATAGGGGGGAGTGCTGTCCCACTTTTACCTCTCAGTCATGTATTTAAAGGGATAGTTCACCCAAAAATGAACATTCTGCCATCACTTATTTACAGGTTGTTCCAAACCTGTATGAATTTCTTTCATCTGATGAACACAAAAGACATTTTAAAGAAGAACACCTGATTAACTTCAAAAGTATTTTTTTCATACAATGGAAGTCAATCATCAACCGTTTACAGATATTCTTCAAAATATCTTATTTTGTGTAAACATTTTTTTTCACCTGTTTGTGAGGGGGGCATCCTGGCTCCCTTTCTCTTTCTATTAAACTGGTTTTAAATACATCATTGGATAAAACCCTGTCATTGGTGCCGCTTGCAGAAGTACTCAGGGGATTGTTGGATATGTGAGAGCACAGAGGAATGATTTGTGACGCAATGTGGAAAAAAACAAAACAAGGTGATGATGTTGGACATCGTTAGGAAGAGGAACCTTTCACCCCAGTTTCCATCCCGGGAGGATGTTGACATGTCACAGACCTAAAATTTCTTGGGAGTGCACCTGGACAGCTGGTCTGACCGAACATAAAGGATCTTAGTCAGCTTTATTTTTTGAGATGGCAGTTCAGTTGTAGATTTATATTCACTCTTATCCCTGTAAGAATAACACTTCACCATGTTGTACTTAATGCACCTTTTAAATGGAGAATCCAGGTTTTGTAGAATTAAAAATGTTAAGCAAAACAATCTCAACATTTGCCATCTCTGTGCCAGTAACACTCCATAACCCCGTAACCTTAAAAACTCTACTGCGCCTTCTTTTTTTGCCATTTCTCCTCTCACTCGACCCACTCGAGAGACGCTCATTGACAGATGGTCCGGGCATTACCCGGCATCATGTTTTCACAGCCGACTTTATCTTGGCCTAAAGCCTGGACACACAAAAGGAAAACCAAGTTCATGTTTTCGTTCAAACGTGTATTTTCTGGGATGATCACTCGTCTCCATTGCATGAAAATAATAAATCCGCATTTGTATTACGATAGTAAAAAAGCAGACTGGAGCAGACCCTTCATTAACCCCATCATGTTTCTGATACAGACTTTTTATAGTATTTACAGATTCTTTAACACCCTGCACTCACATGGCTGAGTGTATTAATAATATTATAATGTTTCAGACAATTTTTTACAGCACAGCCTTGCCCAAAATTATGTCTCTTTTCCTTCCTGTGTCTGTGGTCAAACCCCAGCTGCTGTCATGGTGATTGAGGGGTATTTCCAAATGAGGTAGTGCTCAGTTTGTCCTGGTGGCTTCCAGCTTCACATGGCTCTATTACCTAATTTCCATTCTCAAAAACATGCACAAACATCACTTTGTGCTGCATTGCATATATTTACACACATTTTCAAAGATGAAATCATTTGTTCATGAAATGGGAAGTTGTACTGCTAATAAAAAGATACACAAATGCACACTAGTATTGAGGAAGGAAAATCCTGTCATTCTGTTTCACCCCTAATAAAGCCCAGAAGTAAGTCATTGTTCTCCTAAAATGTATGGCCCAGATGTATTATTGTCAAGTATGGTAACAAGGTTTAGTATCAAGTGAAAAAATAATACTTTAATAATAATAATAATATCATTTAAGGAGCTAAGAAATGTTAAAACTTTTTTTTTTCTAACAGAACAACTTATTTCAGTTTATTAATGGCATAATCACTATATTATTCTTATTTTTAATTTATGGTTTTATAAATGTTTTACTGAAGACTAAGAAAATCATTGTTAAACTGCATTAGTCCAGAAATATGATAGTGTTTTTCAATTTTTTTTTTATTTATCAACAATACACTAAAAAATGCTGGGTTAAAAACAACCCTAAAGAAAGGTTGAAAATGGACAATTGGGTTGTTTTGACCCAGCGGTTGGGTTAAATGTTTGCCCAACTATTTAAAAAGACTATATGTCTGGCTTAAAATGAACCCAAAATAGGTTGGAAATTAAAAATCAGACACGATTACTTGAGGCAACAATAATAATCAAAAGGTAAATATTTATTAATAAGCAATGTAACGTTTATTGTTTAATTATTATTCATTAAACTTAATAATAAATGTTCATTTATTAAACATTAATAAATGTTAATTCCCAACATACTTTGGGTTAATTTTAAGCAAGCAATGTCATTTTTAAACAATAGTAGAGTTAAATAAAACTACCCAGCAGGTTGAGCAAACATTTAACCCAACTGCTGGGTTTGTCCATTTTTAACCCAACTTGGGTTGTTTTTAACCCAGCATTTGTTAGAGCATGGAGACCTGAAAATGCAAACACACACCAATTACACACATACACATTTACCCATAAACACAGTTTACTTTTTTGCAATAAAACATTATGTACAGATATACAACTAACAAGACACATAATTGAAATTTTGAGTCAAAATTATATATGAAAAAAGAGATTAAGGTATTTTACTAAAAAGACATAATACAAAATAAAAATACATAACATTACAACTCTTTTGTGATCATCAGATGTCATTGTCCAAAAGCCCTACATCTAATCCATAAAGTTTACCAAGAGGCCTGCTCAGATTTCAATTAGATTAAACACTGCTAATGACTCTCTCCCTCAGAACATCGAGTCCCACTGCCCACATCTCATCCTCTTTTGTGCCCCTCTGTGCATCTGTAGTTTCACTCATCAGTAACTCATTACTGTCTAGATCCACAAAGATCCAGTTCCATTTCTTAACACAAGGATTTATCTTAACAAAGAGAGAGGAAATGATCCAAATATGGCAGTAAATCTGAGTTCAGAACCTCACAAGTGTCCAGTGAAGATTAGCTTTGCACTTGGGAGAATTAGTCATTTGCAAAGCATCTCAAACAAGAAAACTGCTTTTAAGTGAGAAAACAGCCTCTCCGAAACATGTCTTCATGCATTCAGGGCCTAAATATATAATACAATGTACAAGTGAAAAGATACTCCAGTACACAAACAATCAGAAGAGTATACTCTAAGAAATGCTGGGTTGTTTCACCCCAAATTTGGGTCAAATATGGACAAACCCAATCGCTGGGTTAAAAATTTTATTTAAAAAAACTTAACCCAATGGCTGGGTTTGTGTATATTTGACCCAAATGTGGGTTGAAACATCCCAGCATTTTGTTAGAGTGTACACTATAAAAAAATGCTAGGATAAAAAAGTGGGGTTGAAAATGGACAAACCTAGCAATTGGGTTGTTTTAGTAATTTAGTCATTTTTAAACAATAGTTGAGTTAAAACTGCCCAGCAGGTTGGGCAAACATTTAACCCAATTGCTGGGTTTGTCCATATTTAACCCAACTAGGGTTGTTTTTAACCCACCATTTTTAGAGTCTATACAATAAAAATGCTGGGTTGTTTTACCGCAAATTTGGGTCAAATATGGACAAACCCAACCGTTGGGTTAAAAATTTAATTAAAAAAATGTAACCCAGCGGCTGGGTTTGTCCATATTCGACCCAAATTTTGGTTTAAAATGGACAAACCCAGCATTTGGGTTAAATATTTGCCCAACCTGCTGGGTAGATTTATTTAACTCAACTATTGTTTAAAAATTACTGTATTTCTTGCTCAAAATGAACCCAAAGTATGTTGGAAATTAACATTTAATAATATGTTTAATAAACGAACATTTATAAGTTTAATGAATAACAATTAAACAATGAACATTTATATAACAATAGTTATATAACATTTATAACAAAAGTTGAGTTAAATAAAACTACCCAGCATGTTGGACAAACATTTAACCCAATTGCTGGGTTTGTCCATATTTAACCCAACTAGGGTTGTTTTTAACCCACCAATTTTAGAGTCTATACAATAAAAATGCTGGGTTGTTTTACCGCAAATTTGGGTCAAATATGGACAAACCCAACCGTTGAGTTAAAAATTTAATTAAAAAATGTAACCCAACGGCTGGGTTTGTCCATATTTGACCCAAATTTGGGTTGAAAATGGACAAACCCAGCAGTTGGGTTAAATGTTTGCCCAACCTGCTGGGTAGATTTATTTAACTCAACTATTGTTTAAAAATTACTGCATTGCTTGCTTAAAATGAACCCAAAGTAGGTTGGAAATTAACATTTAATAATATGTTTAATAAATGAACATTTATAGGTTTAATGAACAATAATTAAACAATAAACATTTATTAAATTGCTCATCAATAAATGTTCATCTTTTGATTATTATTGTAGCCTCTAGTAATTGTGTGTCTGATTTTTTATTTATTTCAAACCTATTTTGGGTTTAGTTAAGTCAGCCATATAGTAATTTATAAACAATAGTTGGGTTAAATAAAACTACCCAGCACGTTGGACAAACATTTAACCCAACCGCTGGGTTTGTCCATTTTCAACCCAACTTTTTTTTAACCCAGCATTTTGTGTACATATCTTGTAATGATGTCCTTTATTTAGGGTAAGATCAAACTGTTGTGGTCTGGGTGAGAGTGTTCTTATTGCTTCTCTCCTCTGGTATGAGTGCCGTAGCCGAACAACAATTGACTACAGAAATGCTAGTCTTATTGTCTCTGAGTCTATGCTCAAACGTACTGACATTCATAGTGACCGTTTCCTGCTGAGCAACACTTGAGGAGATTTTAAGGTCAGGATTAAGGTTGGAGGGATCCATGCAGCTGCTGATCAGATCATCACCCTGGACTTTCTGCATGTGGAAAGTTCCATGAATTTTCAGCTCAAGAGTGGAGGTGACAGTCTGCATGCACACGACACAGCGGAAGCCTGTCAGCGAGTTGTGCAGGTCTGGGTGCCTCTGACAGTGTTCCAGGAAGTCCTCCTCACTGTGAAGAGGAAGCTTGCAGATGCGGCAGTTGCCCGTGTCCAAGCTCCTGCTGTGGGTGACCTTGTGTTCAGTCAGAGTTAGCAGGGAAGGGAAGCGCTCTCCACAGATGGGGCATTGGCAGTGCTTGGTGGGGCCTAGATGAGTCTGGACGTGCTCCCACAGTGCCATCTCAGTGAAGAAGGTCTTGGAACAGTCTTTGCATTTGTGGCTCCCTTGGATTGCCTCCACTTTGCGCTTGAGAGTGCCACTCTCCCCGGGCTGGATGTGGTGATCTCGCAGCTGGTGGTTGGCGAGCAAGGACTGCATGGTGTAAGAGGCACCACAGATTTCACAGGCAAACATAGGATCGTTCAGATTTGCCTTTCCTTTGCTTTCGGTGGGAGGGCTGAACAGCAATTCCACCTTACCGACTCTTATTTCACTATTCACTGGCAGCATTCCAGCGCTGTCCTTGGCAACTGGTTCGGAGACAGGTGGAGGGGTCACGTTGTTACCTTCAGCACTCTTGGCACAGAGTTTCTCGACCTCGAGGGGAGATCTGGTGTTGGTACAGACGCAGGGACTGCATTTGTCGCTATGTGTTGTGATATGACACTGCAACTCGATGTCTGTGGTAAAGGACTCTGCGCAGAAGATGCAACTGTACATCTTGCATTGTTTGCCGAGATGTTTCTGTTTGACATGCAGGTGCAAGTCATGCTCTTGCTTGAAGTCCCATTCGCACGACGTACAGTGGAACGTGGTTCTCTTGTTACTGTGTTCGGAGGCCAGGTGAACCTGAATAGACACCTTAGAGTCGAACACCTGCTGGCAGAGGGAACATCGGTAAAACACAACGGTGTGCATCTCAAGTAGGTGCCCATGTAAGTCTTTGACACTGGTGAAGGACCTACTGCAGCTCTCACAGATGTAGAGCGTAGATGAATTGCTAAAATGAGATACTGTGTGTTCCTTAAAAGATTCCTGGTTTGGGAAATCCTCTGGACATGTGAGTTTTGGAAGCATACTCTTCAGGTGGGAACTCAAGTGAGTTTGAAACAGATCCAGATTGGTGTATTTAGCCCCACAGTGGTCACAGATGAAGTCGGTTGAGGGTAATACACCATGGCTAGTTTTTTTGGCCAGACTCTTGATTGACTGGGGTGAACCCATTGTCCTCCCCTCTTTAAGGTTCATCAAGTTCTTGTGTGTCTTTTTGATATGCTGCGTCAGTTTTACCTTACTGCTAAACGTAGGCAAATGGGCGCAGTATGGACAGAATTGCAAAGACTTCCTTTCTGCGGTTTCTTCCGCATCTGGATCTAGTTTCAGGCTCTGGTTTTTACAGTGCGTCTGCCGCACGTGATTATCTAGCGTGTCCTTTGTCAGGAATCCTCGGAAGCACTGCGAGCAGAAAAAGACGTTGCTCTCGATTAAAGCCGAGTTGTGTGATTGGCGAACGTGCTCTTGAAGGGCTTTCAGGTCCTTTAAAGATGTGGGACAGAAGCTACACTGAAGAACCGTCTGAACAGCCGCCGTGATTGCGGCTTCAAGCAACACGGAGTGTCCTAGCATCACATTAGCCTCTTTCTGGTGCTCAGATGGAAAAGTCTCAGAACTTGAGTGGATTTCATTGTCCTTGAGTTGGGTCTGTGGACGTGCTGTAGGGTCCATGTGACAATGAACACAATTATTGAAAACTTTGAGCTTTTTGGAGATTCCTAAACAATTGTTTGAGACAAACTGAGACTTTCTCTTTTCTACATGAGGAGCCAGTTCTGCAGCATTTGGAGTGGCTGGGCTGGAGATGTGTGAGGTTGCACAGGTGCATTCTGCCAATGAGAAGCCTGATTGATCTTGTGAAGGAAAATTTGGAGGTTGTTTTTTCCCAGATTCCCCCACAAGAGAGAGATGTCGGGAGGACATAGCACTACCCTGTTCATACTGATTACTCAAGCCCTGTGTGCTTTTTGTGGGGCTCTCACTGCTGATATCCGTTTGGGATATTTTGAGAGATACTGAACTATTTCCAGGCAAAGGGGTGTTTGCCCTCCTGCACAGTCTCTGATGATTTCTATGTGTGTCTCCCTTGAATCCAAGGTCACATCTATCTTCATGGTCAGCGGAGGAGTGAGCAGGGGAAAGAGATGCTAAACAACATATTTCATCTTCCCCAACATTATGATTTGCTATGGACAGAGAAGAGAGGAAAATGTATTTACAACTTTCATAAAAAAAAGTTTGCCAAAAACAGAAGAACAGACACCATTAGTGTTGGGGATTAACTAACTAAATTAAGTACATTTTCAGTATTGTGACACTCGAAATGGTGTTAAAGTAACATAGCTTTTCCAGTAACAAGATATTTTCGCCAACAAGGAAAACTGACACAGCTGTTTTTTGTTTTGCTGTAACCCTAATTCATACCCTAACTGTTATTTGTGCAAGACTGTTTAAGTCCCAATACTGTTTTTGGTGAATTGCATTGCTGCGTTTTGTTAAATTGTGATGTAGAGAACTACTTTAAATGATGAGCTTCCTCAACACGACTCACTTTAACCACAACTATATGAATTCCTCTCTACTAGTTCAAGAGCTCTGTCCTGCTGAAGTCTGGCAGGTTAAAATATAACTCATAAGAGCAGACTAAACACCAAAAACATGAATTGGATGCTCTTTTTCACACTTTTTTTTTAGATGTAATTTGCTCGGTATGTGGCCACATAATGAGCAGTCCCACTGTGACTAAAATTGCTGTCAGTGTGAGAGGACCGGATTCACAGTTTGAACAAATGGAGTGCCTATGCTTTAAAGTACTGAACATGTACAAAACCCGAATCATGGTACCAAATTATACACTGAATCTAATGTATCTGTGCTTTAAAGGATAAAACATATTAAAAAACATGCGTTCACATGATTAGCAATTACAAAATATCATAAATCCAAAATCACTTGTAAAGGCATGATTCATTCTGTTATTGTGCATATAGGGAATTGCAAACACACATAATTCAAAGGTCACACAAACATGCAGAAACACTAAACCCTGAATATAAAACCCTAGAGGTCTCTCTTCTTTTTAATCTGCCGGTGTGATACAGAGAGAGATGGAGAAAATATTCACAGTTTAATAATGTAAAGGATACTGGTGTGGGAATGTATTTGTGTGTACCTGAACCATGGCAGTACGTCGGTTTGCATTCTGATTGCTGTATGTTTGCACTCTCATGTTCATCTTCATCCTTCTCCTGCCCACGTTGTTCCCTATCCTCGTCCCTTTCTTTTCTCCTTTCCAAGGAGCAATGCTTCTTCCCCACAATCACACTATCTTCCTTTGTATTTAACCTGTCATCTTGACCTGTGGAGAAAAGATTGATTGCAAGAAAAGGTCATGGCCATAGTATCAAAATATAATATAACAATTCAAAGAAATCAAACACTTAAATGGCATTTTTTTCCATCTCTTGTGGACCATACACTATAGCACCCCTGTGGCCTGAAAAAAGCAAAGAGTAAACAAATATCACCATTTTGATCTGTTTTTTATCCAGCAGGGGAGTACCATTGTGTGTGCATGTTGGCATCTGTATTCTGTGATTTCAAGGTGACATAACAGAGCCACATGACATGATGACTGCAGGAAATGAATAGATTTAAAACCTCAGGGAACTTTCAAACACTCATATGTACACAAATTCGTTTTCTGTCATGTTTGAGACTTTTCCTTTGACCTCTGTTGTTTTTATACCGAGTTAATATTTTCTGTTCCCTACTAAATTCTCACATAAACATTTATGAATCCTATAAAGTTTCATTAAGGCATTATTTAGTATGTTTATTAAGCCGTTTTCCTCCAGATTTTACCACACTTGTTGGGGTATTTTTTCCTGCGATGTGGGCAAAACATTTCTTTCTCTCTATCTAACACACACACACACACATTCAGTTTTGACTAGCTGAGCTGAAGAGACAACCCTAGAGTTAACTCTAAAAAAAAAAAAGAGTTAAAAACAACCCAAGTTGGGTTGAAAATGGACAAATTGGGTTGTTTTAACCCAGAATGTTTTCCCAACCTGCTGGGTTGTTTTATTTAACTCAATTATTGTTTAAAAATGACTGTATTGCTTGCTTAAAATGCACCAAAAATATTTTGGATATAGACATTTATTATGTTTTATAAATGAACATGTATTAATACGTTTAATGAATAATAATTAAACATTTATTTAATTGTTTATTAATAAATTTTCACCTTTTCTATTACTGTTGCCTATAGTAATTGTGTCCAATTTCCAACATATTTTGGGTTCAATTTAAGCCAGACATATAGTAATTTTTAAACAATATGAGTTAAATAGAACCCAGCATGTTTTAGAGTGTATAATATTGCATGGATTTTCATATCTGAATCATGTGCATTACCTGTATGTAAATTAGATTACTCGAAAATGCAATGGAAGTGAAATGAAAGTTCTGCTCCAAAACAATTTTAATCTTTGCTCAACATTAATCTGAAGCCTAATGATCTGCAACTAATTGGGATCAATCATTCGGTTTGTCCCGCGGTCTGATTTCACTCAAGACAAGGAAGCAAGTGATTAAATAATAATGAAAAAAGCTTCGTACCTTTCAAAGATCTGGGCTTCGCCTGCTTTCGACGAGTCATTGTAGGACTTCAGCAGCTGTCAATACAGACGGGTTAAGTTCCTGTCCACTGTTTGCAAACGAAGGACAACACAAGAGCCAATACTTGCGTGCTGTTTCGTGGACTAGAATAGAGGGAAAGCACATTAATATGACGGGCAAAGGGGCTCGCCCCCGCCTACAGCAGCGGGATGACTCCGTACACGCTCTGCGCCACCGGGGACGCGCGCGAGATGCGTAATCGCTGAACACACACACACACACGCACACCGGCATCCCAAAAGACATTTTTATTGCTCAAGAGTTCTCAGTTATGTTTCACGACAATATTAACTTTGTCTTGTTTTGTTTCTACTTGAATTTCAGTAAAATAATTGCATGTAAACAGTAATGAAAATATTGTGTATATGAGGTTAGAATATCTCAAATAGTTTGATTTTGGAAGAATCTGATGTGAGATGTTTGAGTTTGTATTTTGATTGCAGATTATCTTGACAAATCTGAGCACAGTTTGAAATCTCTTCTGAAAGAGACATTTGAGGAGCCAAAGATTTAAAGGGATAGTTCACCTGAAAATGAAAATTTTGTCATCACTTACCATCAAGTTGTTCCAAACCTGTATGGGTTTCTTTCTTCTGTTAAACACAAAATAAGATATTTTAAAGAATGCTGGTAATCAAACCATTGCCTTCCATAGGATAAAATACTATGGAAGTCTATGGGGTCCAATGGGATCAAATGTCTGGTTGCCAACATTCTTCAAAATATCTACTTCTGTGAACAACAACGTGAGTAAATGACAAAATTTTCATTTTTTGGTGAACTATCCCTTTAAGTGAGTCTTGATCTACATTTAAACTCACTGATATATAAAATCTCTTTGCATAAAATTGATATTCTTGCCTTCTTTAAAAAAAAAAAAAAAAGTAGTAAGTCCACATGAAGTTTGACCCATTTAGCTTGAACGTTTAGTCAATTATTGCTTTTGTTTCTTTAAAATCAGAAGAAACGGCACAACTTATCCAAGACGAAACGCTATAACATTATCAATATCTATAATATACCATCAAACATATGGCACTGTCGTGATGAAATCATCAGAGGAGCATCTCCTTTCATAATGACGCCTCGGTTTAATTTCTCTGTGGAAACGTTAGTTATGAGCCGCCCCGTTGGATGGGCTTTGCAGGATAGGGAACGTTGATTAGAAAGCTGCATCCCTTTGGGAGTCTGCCCTGCAATTGCTTGTTTCTAATGAGTTTTGAATTAGCTGCTGAGACACTTGTCTGTGACTGTTTTGTGAATAAAGGACAGGATGTTGCAATGAAGACACAACAGCATAACATGTCTGTGGGCTTCTGAGGTGCCAGCGTGAACACTTTAGGTCATTTATGTGTGATTCGAAGTGACTTTATGATTAAGTATCCAAGTATTGATTTAAACTGTCTCGGGTATGAATCTGCAGTCTAAATAAACTGTATAAAGAGCTAAGCTATTTGTGAATATGTGTATAGGCCTATATTGTTGCTGTAAATAGACAGTATTGACATGCAAAGGCAACCTTTGCGCAAAGGAGATCCTGAAGGAAATAATGTGTCAGCCAATCAGATTATCTCAAGGGATGAGAGCTGTTATAGTTCTGATTCATATCCTCAAGCATCCAGTTGGTTTTATTATACCGTTCTAAAACAAATAGTTTGCAGTGGATCTGCTATAGTTTCCCTAGATTGTTCTTTTGATTGATTAACTTTTGAAAAATCCTTCTGATGACCAAATGTCAAAAATTACTTTATTCTAAAACTTCTTCCACAGAAATACAGAAACAAATTCACTATCAGTCGCTAGTATCTCATAAAATCTCATAATCAAATAATATATATATATAACTATTTATACAACAGATCTTTCTGGTTCTTGAATCTGATTGGCTGAGAGCCATGCAACATTCCCCCAATATCAGCACTGGAACCATTTCACCGTTTTTATCACTCCGTTTGCGGCGACTGTCATGGCGGGTGAGCAAATCCATCATATTTTTTTGGGATTACATTTCACGAATTGTAGTTTTAGGAGTTTTTTTTAAGGCAAGAATGTAGTTTTTTACACCCCAAATATGTGACTCATATATAAACATAGCACCTATTTTACAATTGTTATTTTATTTTGTTTAAACGCTTTGCAAATGTGAGCTCCAGGCTGCCAGCGGACGTTCAGCGCTCGTGTACCTGCTGAGAACAGCTTCATCTCGGCCAGTCCTTCGGGTATTTCCCGCTGGCAATATTTGGTCTTATTAATCTATTACTTGTTTCAGAGCAAAATTATTTGGGTTAAGGGGAAAATTAAGTTTCATAACTTTATATTTGGGCTATATTTAACTTAAATCCTGTGCTATAGCGCTACTTTTGTACGTTTGACTGAATTGTTTGCTAGTGTTTTTATTTATTTGCTTGTGTTTATGTCTTTTATAATGGCTATTGTTGATCATTTAAATATTGCTGTTCAATAAATATTATTTTATATAAATGATATGCCGTATTTGGAAAGGGTCCGTCAATAGTGATACATGATTACGCCGTTAGATGGCGGCAAAGACTCTTTTTATGAGTGAGTCACAACAAGGAAGTTGTTTTAGTGCTGTCATCCTTGATTTAATATTAAAATATAAAAATGAGCAAATGGCTTCTTTTTCATTTTTTCATTTAAAAAAAAAAAACGGGAAAATCAGAATCAGCTCAATTTTTAGTTTTTCGTTCAGGGGTGGAAAAATTAATAATCAGCTGGAATATTCGATATCTTCATGTGGGTGGGAATGAAACGCCCCTTTCATCTGGTTGGTCAGTCAAAGATCAAGTTGTGCAGTCATCAGTTCTTCTTCAGTTCCACATAAATAATAACAATAATAATATTGTAATAATAACAATAAAATCCTCCTCAGCTGCAGTTGTACGGATTCTTAACAAGTTTATTGCAACTACATTTAATCTTCAACGAATGACTTGGCATAAACAGTACTGAGCCAGAGCCGAGATGGGGCTTTCTTCTGTGTAGACATAAATTCACCTATGGCTAGCTATAAAGGAGCCATATTCTCATTTTTCTATTTTCAAAATTAAATAAAAAAAATAAATAAAAATGACTGAACGAATTATACAGGGATCTGCTGTCATGGGAAATCCCCTTAACATTTAAAAGGACAAAGACAAAGATGCCGCTTTCCTCAGCGGACATTCAAACAGATTTTTTACAATGGATATAATATTATGGACATCGATCTGAAGAATGAACGCTATATCAGATGCAGGTAATACACTCGTTTAGTTGATCTCTTTCTCATAATACCATAATACTCTACATAATACAATAAGCTTCAATGAAGTGACTCAATGTTCTTTCGTTACTAGTTCTAAAGCGACGTTTTATAATTAGTAACGAAGGCTTGGGCTCAACTGTTAAACTGTCAACTTGAGACTTGAATCCGTGGCGGAAGGAAGCTCTGCACAAAAGAAGGTTTTTAAAGACACTCCGTTGTTGTTCTTATTTATTTACACACTCGTGCCATTGAATTGTTGTATAAACACAATATCACACTCGTAGCTGTGCGATATGACTGTATATCAGCATGCTGTGATTACCTACGACCGAAACACAGCCGTGATGATATACAGCCATATCGCACTGCTCATATAAAACATAGAGTGTATAGCTATAGCTCTTAAAGAAATAGTTAGGCCATTAAAGGTATATTTATTTCAGTCCAAACATGCATGACTTTATTTCTTCTGTTGAACACAAATAAGAAGAAGTTTTGAGGAATGTTCACAATGCCTCTCTTCCACAGAATAAATTCAGATTAGAAAAAGCATCTTGGATATTCTGCAATAATTATTTCCTTCTGTGACAAAGAAATTCATAAGGGTAGGTAAATGACCATTTGTGATGATTTAAGGATGAACTGTCCCTTTAAGAATAGTTTTCTCAAGAGATTCTGTAATGCATTCCAACAGAGGCTACTCATGATTATCTGCAGTGTATGCAATCTCATGAGCCAATTATCTTTATGAACATTTTACCACTGCCAGTTCATGGAAATGAAAAAAGAGTTTGGGGCATTTTTAAACCAGGACATCAAGATTAATTATGGTGTGATATTAATGAACTTTGAAGGTTAATTTTTATTAATCAGCTAATTACAGAGCCAGAGATGAAGCTGATTGCTAATGATGATGATCCCAGCTCAGTCGGTGAACAAAACTGACTGATCTAGAGTGGATCAGAAATGAAAAAGACTTCACTTCAGTGTTTCTGTAACTGAGGTCAAGGTCAAGCAGTTGTAATTGGGTACTTTCTACCTGCAAAATGTAAGAAATTTTCCTTTGCAACTGACTGAAATTGTTCAATATCTCAAATAATATTAAATAATAATAAATTTAGTTGCGCAGAGAAAATGTTTTTTTAAAACTTAAAAAAAAAATCAAGGAAACAATTTGCAATTTTAAAAATAATGAATATAATTTAAATTACAGACTGAGCAACACCTGTAAACACAGTAGATTTCAAAGGGTTAAAAACAATCCAATTTGGGTTGATACTCCACACAACCATTGGATGATAATATGATAATTCCTTATATATAATCCCTTATAATAATTTTCGATCATATTTTACAGTATAGCATATTTTATATCGTTTTTGATACAAATTACTTACATTTAAGCTTGTTTAACAAATATTAGAAGTAAATTTATAAGTAATTCAAGTGTCCTGTTTCCTCCGTAATGAAGCTGGTTCTCGTGCCGGAGAGGGAACTGCTAACTTCAGACCGCCACCCTGCGTTTCACTAACAGCTGAAAAATGTTGTGACTGACTCCATACCCTGTCCATAAATAATCAGTGTACATATTTTAGCATCCAAAGTATTTATATTTATTTATATTTATATATCTTTTTGAATAAATTCATAGCATTTTATGCAAGGCATCAGGCATTTTCATCAAGCAAAAAGACGGATGCGTAGGTGATTCACATTGCCCCTGTATGTTGCTTTGCATAAAATTAAGCGATCTACAGAACAATAATGAATTTGTTCTTGTTCTGGATCTGGGTAACACAAAAACTACGCAAACACTGGGTTGTTACGTCTGACCCAGGATCTGGGTAACACAAAAACTACCCAAACACTGGGTTGTTACGTCTGACCCAGGATCTGGGTAAAACAAAAACTACGCAAACACTGGGTTGTTACGTCTGACCCAGGATCTGGGTAACACAAAAACTACGCAAACACTGGGTTGTTACGTCTGACCCAGGATCTGGGTAACACAAAAACTACCCAAACACTGGGTTGTTACGTCTGACCCAGGATCTGGGTAACACAAAAACTACGCAAACACTGGGTTGTTACGTCTGACCCAGGATCTGGGTAACACAAAAACTGCCCAAACACTGGGTTGTTACGTCTGACCCAGGATCTGGGTAACACAAAACTGCCCAAACACTGGGTTGTTACGTCTGACCCAGGATCTGGGTAACACAAAAACTACGCAAACACTGGGTTGTTACGTCTGACCCAGGATCTGGGTAACACAAAACTGCCCAAACACTGGGTTGTTACGTCTGACCCAGGATCTGGGTAACACAAAAACTACGCAAACACTGGGTTGTTACGTCTGACCCGGGATCTGGGTAACACAAAAACTGCCCAAACACTGGATTGTTACGTCTGACCCAGGATCTGGGTAACACAAAACTGCCCAAACACTGGGTTGTTACGTCTGACCCAGCATCTGGGTAACACAAAAACTACGCAAACACTGGGTTGTTACGTCTGACCCAGGATCTGGGTAACACAAAACTGCCCAAACACTGGGTTGTTACGTCTGACCCAGGATCTGGGTAACACAAAAACTACCCAAACACTGGGTTGTTACGTCTGACCCAGGATCTGGGTAACACAAAAACTATCCAAACACTGGGTTGTTACGTCTGACCCAGGATCTGGGTAACACAAAAACTACCCAAACACTGGGTTGTTACGTCTGACCCAGGATCTGGGTAACACAAAAACTATCCAAACACTGGGTTGTTACGTCTGACCCAGGATCTGGGTAACACAAAAACTACCCAAACACTGGGTTGTTACGTCTGACCCAGGATCTGGGTAACACAAAAACTACGCAAACACTGGGTTGTTACGTCTGACCCAGGATCTGGGTAACACAAAAACTACGCAAACACTGGGTTGTTACGTCTGACCCAGGATCTGGGTAACACAAAAACTACCCAAACACTGGGTTGTTACGTCTGACCCAGGATCTGGGTAACACAAAAACTACGCAAACACTGGGTTGTTACGTCTGACCCAGGATCTGGGTAACACAAAAACTACCCAAACACTGGGTTGTTACGTCTGACCCAGGATCTGGGTAACACAAAAACTACGCAAACACTGGGTTGTTACGTCTGACCCGGGATCTGGGTAACACAAAAACTGCCCAAACACTGGGTTGTTACGTCTGACCCAGGATCTGGGTAACACAAAACTGCCCAAACACTGGGTTGTTACGTCTGACCCAGGATCTGGGTAACACAAAAACTACCCAAACACTGGGTTGTTACGTCTGACCCAGGATCTGGGTAACACAAAAACTACGCAAACACTGGGTTGTTACGTCTGACCCAGGATCTGGGTAACACAAAAACTGCCCAAACACTGGGTTGTTACGTCTGACCCAGGATCTGGGTAACACAAAACTGCCCAAACACTGGGTTGTTACGTCTGACCCAGGATCTGGGTAACACAAAAACTACCCAAACACTGGGTTGTTACGTCTGACCCAGGATCTGGGTAACACAAAAACTATGCAAACACTGGGTTGTTACGTCTGACCCAGGATCTGAGTAACACAAAAACTATGCAAACACTGGGTTGTTACATCTGACCCAGGATCTGGGTAACACAAAAACTACGCAAACACTGGGTTGTTACGTCTGACCCAGGATCTGGGTAACACAAAAACTACGCGAACACTGGGTTGTTACGTCTGACCCAGGATCTGGGTAACACAAAAACTACCCAAACACTGGGTTGTTACGTCTGACCCAGGATCTGGGTAACACAAAAACTGCCCAAACACTGGGTTGTTACGTCTGACCCAGGATCTGGGTAACACAAAAACTACCCAAACACTGGGTTGTTACGTCTGACCCAGGATCTGGGTAACACAAAAACTACCCAAACACTGGGTTGTTACGTCTGACCCAGGATCTGGGTAACACAAAAACTACGCAAACACTGGGTTGTTACGTCTGACCCAGGATCTGGGTAACACAAAAA
The DNA here is from genome assembly GCF_024489055.1 of Chanodichthys erythropterus. Taxonomy (NCBI): domain Eukaryota; kingdom Metazoa; phylum Chordata; class Actinopteri; order Cypriniformes; family Xenocyprididae; genus Chanodichthys; species Chanodichthys erythropterus. The sequence continues at coordinate 36,494,667 of NC_090224.1, read as the reverse complement.
CTACGCAAACACTGGGTTGTTACGTCTGACCCAGGATCTGGGTAACACAAAAACTACCCAAACACTGGGTTGTTACGTCTGACCCAGGATCTGGGTAACACAAAAACTACGCAAACACTGGGTTGTTACGTCTGACCCAGGATCTGGGTAACACAAAAACTGCCCAAACACTGGGTTGTTACGTCTGACCCAGGATCTGGGTAACACAAAACTGCCCAAACACTGGGTTGTTACGTCTGACCCAGGATCTGGGTAACACAAAAACTACGCAAACACTGGGTTGTTACGTCTGACCCAGGATCTGGGTAACACAAAACTGCCCAAACACTGGGTTGTTACGTCTGACCCAGGATCTGGGTAACACAAAAACTACGCAAACACTGGGTTGTTACGTCTGACCCGGGATCTGGGTAACACAAAAACTGCCCAAACACTGGGTTGTTACGTCTGACCCAGGATCTGGGTAACACAAAACTGCCCAAACACTGGGTTGTTACGTCTGACCCAGGATCTGGGTAACACAAAAACTACGCAAACACTGGGTTGTTACGTCTGACCCAGGATCTGGGTAACACAAAACTGCCCAAACACTGGGTTGTTACGTCTGACCCAGGATCTGGGTAACACAAAAACTACCCAAACACTGGGTTGTTACGTCTGACCCAGGATCTGGGTAACACAAAAACTACGCAAACACTGGGTTGTTACGTCTGACCCGGGATCTGGGTAACACAAAAACTGCCCAAACACTGGGTTGTTACGTCTGACCCAGGATCTGGTTAACACAAAACTGCCCAAACACTGGGTTGTTACGTCTGACCCAGGATCTGGGTAACACAAAAACTACGCAAACACTGGGTTGTTACGTCTGACCCAGGATCTGGGTAACACAAAAACTACCCAAACACTGGGTTGTTACGTCTGACCCAGGATCTGGGTAACACAAAAACTACGCAAACACTGGGTTGTTACGTCTGACCCGGGATCTGGGTAACACAAAAACTGCCCAAACACTGGGTTGTTACGTCTGACCCAGGATCTGGGTAACACAAAACTGCCCAAACACTGGGTTGTTACGTCTGACCCAGGATCTGGGTAACACAAAAACTACCCAAACACTGGGTTGTTACGTCTGACCCAGGATCTGGGTAACACAAAAACTACCCAAACACTGGGTTGTTACGTCTGACCCAGGATCTGGGTAACACAAAAACTACGCAAACACTGGGTTGTTACGTCTGACCCGGGATCTGGGTAACACAAAAACTGCCCAAACACTGGGTTGTTACGTCTGACCCAGGATCTGGGTAACACAAAACTGCCCAAACACTGGGTTGTTACGTCTGACCCAGGATCTGGGTAACACAAAAACTACGCAAACACTGGGTTGTTACGTCTGACCCAGGATCTGGGTAACACAAAACTGCCCAAACACTGGGTTGTTACGTCTGACCCAGGATCTGGGTAACACAAAAACTACCCAAACACTGGGTTGTTACGTCTGACCCAGGATCTGGGTAACACAAAAACTATCCAAACACTGGGTTGTTACGTCTGACCCAGGATCTGGGTAACACAAAAACTACCCAAACACTGGGTTGTTACGTCTGACCCAGGATCTGGGTAACACAAAAACTATCCAAACACTGGGTTGTTACGTCTGACCCAGGATCTGGGTAACACAAAAACTACCCAAACACTGGGTTGTTACGTCTGACCCAGGATCTGGGTAACACAAAAACTACCCAAACACTGGGTTGTTACGTCTGACCCAGGATCTGGGTAACACAAAAACTACGCAAACACTGGGTTGTTACGTCTGACCCAGGATCTGGGTAACACAAAAACTGCCCAAACACTGGGTTGTTACGTCTGACCCAGGATCTGGGTAACACAAAACTGCCCAAACACTGGGTTGTTACGTCTGACCCAGGATCTGGGTAAAACAAAAACTACGCAAACACTGGGTTGTTACGTCTGACCCAGGATCTGGGTAACACAAAACTGCCCAAACACTGGGTTGTTACGTCTGACCCAGGATCTGGGTAACACAAAAACTACGCAAACACTGGGTTGTTACGTCTGACCCGGGATCTGGGTAACACAAAAACTGCCCAAACACTGGGTTGTTACGTCTGACCCAGGATCTGGGTAACACAAAACTGCCCAAACACTGGGTTGTTACGTCTGACCCAGGATCTGGGTAACACAAAAACTACGCAAACACTGGGTTGTTACGTCTGACCCAGGATCTGGGTAACACAAAACTGCCCAAACACTGGGTTGTTACGTCTGACCCAGGATCTGGGTAACACAAAAACTACCCAAACACTGGGTTGTTACGTCTGACCCAGGATCTGGGTAACACAAAAACTACGCAAACACTGGGTTGTTACGTCTGACCCGGGATCTGGGTAACACAAAAACTGCCCAAACACTGGGTTGTTACGTCTGACCCAGGATCTGGTTAACACAAAACTGCCCAAACACTGGGTTGTTACGTCTGACCCAGGATCTGGGTAACACAAAAACTACGCAAACACTGGGTTGTTACGTCTGACCCAGGATCTGGGTAACACAAAAACTACGCAAACACTGGGTTGTTACGTCTGACCCAGGATCTGGGTAACACAAAAACTACGCAAACACTGGGTTGTTACGTCTGACCCAGGATCTGGGTAACACAAAAACTACGCGAACACTGGGTTGTTACGTCTGACCCAGGATCTGGGTAACACAAAAACTACCCAAACACTGGGTTGTTACGTCTGACCCAGGATCTGGGTAACACAAAAACTGCCCAAACACTGGGTTGTTACGTCTGACCCAGGATCTGGGTAACACAAAAACTACCCAAACACTGGGTTGTTACGTCTGACCCAGGATCTGGGTAACACAAAAACTGCCCAAACACTGGGTTGTTACGTCTGACCCAGGATCTGGGTAAGACAAAAACTACCCAAACACTGGGTTGTTACGTCTGACCCAGGATCTGGGTAACACAAAAACTACCCAAACACTGGGTTGTTACGTCTGACCCAGGATCTGGGTAACACAAAAACTACCCAAACACTGGGTTGTTACGTCTGACCCAGGATCTGGGTAACACAAAAACTGCCCAAACACTGGGTTGTTACGTCTGACCCAGGATCTGGGTAACACAAAAACTACCCAAACACTGGGTTGTTACATCTGATCCAGGATCTGGGTAACACAAAAACTACCCAAACACTGGGTTGAAAGTACACAAACACTGGGTTGTTACGTCTGACCCAGGATCTGGGTAACACAAAAACTGCCCAAACACTGGGTTGAAAATACGCAAACACTGGGTTGTTACGTCTGACCCAGGATCTGGGTTACACAAAAACTGCCCAAACACTGGGTTGAAACTACGCAAACACTGGGTTGTTACATCTGACCCAGGATCTGGGTAACACAAAAACTACCCAAACACTGAGTTGTTATGTCTGATCCAGGATCTGGGTAACACAAAAACTACCCAAACACTGGGTTGTTACATCTGATCCAGGATCTGGGTAACACAAAAACTACCCAAACACTGGGTTGTTACATCTGATCCAGGATCTGGGTAACACAAAAACGACCCAAACACTGGGTTGTTATGTCTGATCCAGGATCTGGGTAACACAAAAACTACCCAAACACTGGGTTGTTACGTCTGACCCAGGATGTAGGTTACACAAAAACTACCCAAACACTGGGTTGTTACGTCTGACTCAGGATCTGGGTAACACAAAAACTGCCCAAACACTGGGTTGTTACGTCTGACCCAGGATCTGGGTAACACAAAAACTACACAAACATGTAAAATATTGTCTACCACAAATTCTCAAACCAAGATTTGGGTAGAAAAAATAACCCAAGATTTTTTTGAGTGCAGTAATAGGGCCCTATGAAAGCCATTTTATTTTTTCTCAAATTCTGTTTTATTTTTTTCCAAATTCCATTTTTTTCCCCCCATTTTCATTTTTTTTTTTGGACTCCATTTTAATGGTTAAATTATTATTATTTTTTTGTAATCAAAAAGCATGTCTAATTCAGTTAAATAATGAAACATACAATTTAACAGTTTATTAAAAGTTTAAAATTAAAACATGGAAGAAAAATTGTGATTATTCCTTAAATAAAGTTTTAATAATAATAATTTAATATCATTATTATTATTATTCTGGGTTAGTATTATTATTACATTAAGACAGATAAATTCTACTGTACAAAAGTAGGCCTAATATATTTGTCACAATTTCTTCAAGTTAAACCAAACTTTTATTTTGACAGGTTGCTGTGAAGACCTTTGAGTTTCCCTGTGTTTATGATATAAGGATAGTTTCTCTCAAATGAAACAGTAAAATGCTCATGAAGTGACTCTCGGAGCGGCTCTGGAGATAAAGTTCATGCATTCATGTCCTCATATAGAGAGGCGGCAGAGGCTGAAAACACCATGGGCTCTCGTGGCACTGTGTGCTTCAGTGTGTGTGTGTGGGAAATGAAAACGCTCGTCTGCGCCATTCATTCACACAGACACAGAACATATTCATGTTAAGATTCATGTTTAAATAGTCTTTTTGCGGTTTAATATTCTCAGATACTAGTCTAAATCATGATTTGATTGAAGTGTACAGACCTATTTTTTTTACATATATTATATATATTTATCAAATATTGGAGAAATTCAGTGACATTCCGCATTATACAGTAAATTCCATATTCATGACTGGATTCTGCATCGCGGAAATCATTAGTAACACAACACCCAGAAAACATAAGAAAAATCTTCCTGAACAGACACACACCAGTGCACTTTTCCATATGTTTATAGCTCCCGCAACCTGGTTTACTTCAGAACAGTGCTAATATGTTATTAGCTGGGTCACACTTGCTCAGAGAGCTCTTGTGTCCCACACAGGTGACTCCCGTAAGAAATGCTGAGGTTGTGAGCACTACAGAAGGTCCTCATTAGCTTGGTTTGAGGGAATACACAGCTAAGGAATACTGGTGGGTGGGCATTTCTGTCTCTTTGAACACTGCTCCATGGTCTCGGAACACAAACCCCTCTATTCCCGGATGCATCATATTTAGTTTAATGTATTCTTATTTGTTGAATTTAATTAAAAGGACATTTTTAATAAGGTACGGGAGACTTGTGGCCTGTTCTCTGCAGGTTTACCGTGCTCTTGATGAAGCATTGATGAGAGGTTTGGTGGCACCAAAATGGCCTTTGAAGTAGAAGCATGAAAGTGTTGGTAGATGCTTGTAGAGGTACTTCTCAACTTGTCTTCATTTGTTCAAAACTGCTGAGGACTTGTATGATATCACAGTTAAATCGACTGACTGAACAGCTCTGGAGTGGACATGACAACATATCGTCTCAGTCCGATTTTTAAGCTTCTTTTGGCAAAAATAAAATCTAAAATAAAATGTCTAGACTTCTTTAATATGTCTTTAAAATTTGTTTAAGCTGGCACTGCTCAAATATGTATTTAAAAATTCAAATTGTTTACATAATGCAGAACAAATAAAAGGAAATTCAAATATATTGACTTTTTATTTGAAAAATTAAAAACACTTATGTATATATTAAATAGTAATAATAATTTATTGTATTTATTAAAATATATACAGTAATAATAATTGATTGTACATATATAATTTATTAATTTATTGTATATATATATATGTATATATATACTGTTTACACAACGAATTATTACTGTGTATATATATATATATATATATATATATATATATATATATATATATATATATACCTACCTACACACACACACACACATATATATTATATATATATAATACAATAAATAGTAACAATAATTTATTGTACATATATATAATATATTAATTTATTGTATATATATATATATATATATATATATATATATATATACCTATATCTATATCTATATATATATATATATATATATATATATATATATATATATATATATATATATATATATATATATATATATATTAAATAGTAATAATAATTTATTGTACATATATAATTTATTAATTTATTGTGTGTATATATATATATATATATATATATATATATATATACTTTTTACACAATTAATTATTACTGTGTGTGTATACACACACACACACACACACACACACACACACACACACACACACACATATATATATATATATTATATATAATACAATAAATAGTAATAATAATTTATTGTACATATATATATATATATATATATATATATATATATATATATATATATATAAAACTGTTTACACAATAAATTATTATTTCTGTGTGTACATATATATAATTTATTAATTTATTGTGTGTGTATATATATATATATATATATATATATATATATATATATATATATATAATATACTGTTTTTACAATGAATTATTACTGTGTACATATATATATATATATATATATATATATAATACAATAAATAGTAATAATAATTGTATTTATTAAAATATATACAGTAATAATAATGTATTGTGTGTGTGTGTATATATATATATATATATATATATATATATATACATAAATAAATTATTATTATTACTGTATATACTTTAATAAATAATAAACATATGTTGAAAATAAAAAATAAAATATCTAGACTTCTGAAATGTTAATACTCAAATATAATATTTGTATTATTTACATAATGCAAAACAAAGAAACAGAAATTCAAACATATTGACTTTTTCTTTGAAATTTATATATATCATGTGTTAATTTTCAGGAGAATGCCAGCGTTCAGCCATTCCCCCTTCAAAAAATAATACTTTTACACATTTTGTACACATTCCATGGAGAAAATACAGTTTATTGCTACTGTACACTAAATATAAGTACATGTGTGTAGTTTTACAAAACACATCATTAAATAAATAAATAAACGTTATTATACAAAAAAGGATTACAAGTCCCGTCATTCAATGCGCGCTGGTGTTGCGCATGCGCAAATCAATTTCGAAACCTCCTGTTCTGCGAGTCGAAAGTCAGAGGCAACTATTTCACCCTAATTCGTGCTTTTGTGTCTAGTGTGCAGAAATGGCAGCTAGATATGACAGAGCTATAACAGTTTTCTCTCCCGACGGTCACCTGTTCCAGGTGGAATACGCTCAGGAAGCAGTAAAGAAGGGCTCCACAGCTGTGAGTGTTTATTTGAGCCGCAGCGGCAGCGCGGTGGCTAACGGCTACACGAATATACTCTCAAAATGTGCTGTTGGATGGTTCTAGCAGACGAGTGCTGGATAAAGGAGTAAACACTGTGATTGAGTGAGAGTGTTTTGAAGTAGCTAGGGTGTTCGCTTAATTAGTATCTTTTTATTGATGTGTTACAGCTAAGCGTGACTTGCATGTTGCGGCTAATATTAGCATGAGCTATCCTGACATTAAACATATTAATAGATAGATTTATTATTTGATTCGCTTTGTTTTGATCACATGTGTATATAAATGCATTGCAAATATTACATTAGTACACTAATACTAAAAAAATCATAAAATAATATGGGTTTTAACATTTTTGCGGACTAATCATTGAAGTTACAGCTCCAGAAACTGGATTTATTAGATGCATTTTAAACTTCACGACTGTTAAAGGATCCCTAAATAACATTAATGCCATTTTAATCGTTTATTTTTTGGTATTACGATTTATTTCTCGTCTGCTGTAGCTGCATGATTCATGTAGTTTCATTCTCAAGACTGTGTGATGGCCAGATTTCCGTTAGATGGCGCTGTGCCCATAGTTTTTAGGATATAATGAAAATAAGTTGTGCATTCACACTGAATTATTTTATTGTCTGTAAGTGTTACCAGTATTCAGATATATTCAAATCTGGTTTTGAACTAACTGAAATATTTTTATACATCTCAGGTTGGAATCAGGGGGAAGGATATTGTTGTCCTGGGTGTTGAGAAGAAGTCCGTGGCAAAGCTTCAGGAGGAGAGGACGGTCAGGAAGATATGTGCTCTAGATGAGCATGTGTGCATGGCCTTCGCAGGTAACATTCATTCTTCTTCATTCATCTGCATCACTTTCATTGTATAGAAAAAGATGCACTGAGAGTGAATGGTGACTAACTTTTTGTGTTTTAACCCTTTCAATTGGTGCCACTAGATAATTATTTAAAATCCATTGACTTGACTTGATAGGTGTTGTTTATAATTAGTGATCGACCGATATTCATTTTTTTTTTAGTACCGATAATTTGTGTTTATGTGCCCGATAACTGATATGCAGAACCAATATTTGTTTACTGTTTTTGGGAAGATTACACCACCACTGAACTGAACAAACCATTTTATTTATAACAATCACTCCCTCCTTGCAGAAAACAAATCAAATCTTATTTATACACCAATAAACAGAGGGGTCTGAAGGTGCATAAAATAAAAAGTGCATTGTTACTAAACTGTTTCTGTTGAAAATTAGTAGTCTTTCATGATAATTTTGATCTTCATATTACAAAAATAATTTTATTCACAAAAAGCATCAGCAGCAACACTAATGTTAACAATAAGCAAAATAAATGTAGAATATATTAAATATATTAAAGACAGGAGTCATATCAACTTTGCAGAAATGTAAACTTCATTTTAAACTACAGTTTTAGTAGATTTATAAGATGTTTAATAGGCTAAAGAGTGAAGAATAATTCACTAGATAATGTTAAATAACTTAATAATGTCTGGAATATTGGAGTATAACAAACAAAACGTATTTTATTACATTTCTCAACTGGTATGTTATATCAGAATTATTAATAATGTTTTTGTCGTTCTAGATTATGAAATATCTGCTGACAAAGCGCCGTTTATCTCTGCATTTACTGCATTTACACTATACTCAAACTGCGATTGCTTGCAGAGATAATAAATGATTAATTTCCATAGAGTTGCGTTTACTTGGATGTTTATTAGCAAATTAAAGGTTATATAGTAAATGTTTATATAATTATGGTGTTTTAAACAAGTGAATCTTGTTAAAAGTTAGCATCAACCCGCTGAATGAACAGCAAAATGCAGACGACTTCACGAGACTAATGATGAGCACAGACAACAGAGAGAGAATTAAATTCAGCGCTTTTATTTCCAACTTGTGCTCATTCATGGCTGTATTATTTAATTCATGCAAAGTTACATCTTTATTGGGACAGGACTTGACAGATTATTTTACGTGACTTATTTCTTAGAGATGAGCTGCATAAACTAGCTACATTTCAGGCATTTATGCAACACATCTAATTTGTGCATTAATGGCTGTTATGTTAAATAAAGTTTACTAATTACAGCAAAGTAGGTAAGTATACTTTACCTGTGCACACCGTTGTCTCGTCTCCCCTCAGATGCGCTGTAATGTGCGCAATTCTCAAAACACCCACAAGATGGTGGCGTTTGTCGGTAAAACCGATATCCGATTATGGTAAAATGCTTAAATACCGGGGAAAATATCGGTAAATCGACGTATCGGTCGATCTCTATTTATAATATGGATGGTCCAGGTGCTCTTAGCATGATTAAATGTTGTTTCTGTGCGGTCCAGGTCTGACGGCAGATGCCAGGATTGTCATCAACAGAGCGAGAGTAGAGTGCCAGAGCCACAGACTCACAGTGGAGGACCCGGTTACTGTGGAGTACATCACTCGCTATATCGCCACACTCAAACAGGTGACGACCCTCACTCCAGCTGACATGCAGGCCATTTAAAGGGATAGTTCACACTTCTGTCATTTACTCACCCTTATGATGTTTCAGACCTGTATGACTTTCTTCCTGTGGATCACAATAGAAGATTGAAAAATGCTTCAGTGTTTTTGGTGAAAGCCAGTGGGGTCTGATGTTGTTTGGACACCATTGCTGCGTCCCAATTCGCATACTATCCGTCCTAAATAGTATTCAAAAAAAGAATTAGTATGTCCCAAATCGTAGTATGTTGAAATGAGTATTCCAAAGACACCTGGTGGTCTACTTTTTTCCGGTTAGAATTCGAAGTGCAGATCCGTGCACACTTTTAACGGCTAACACATTGTGCTGTGGATGATGGTTCGATTAGAACTACAAATATGAATAAAAAGTGTAAAAAAACTGCAAACATGGAGGATGTGTGAGACCGACAGTTAAGCAGAGCGGTTAAGATAAAGGGGCTTGAATGATTAATAATAATCAGTATCTAACCTGACGAAAAGATATTTATTAAATGTTATCCACATTATATTTCATCTGCAGCAGCATTGTGAACTTCTATAACGATGCGTTTGGTCATTAACTTTAAAATGCATCATTATGCAAAGATGAGGAGAGTTATTGCATGAAGGACCCATGACTGGCTGATCAATGTGCGACTACATTTCTCTCCAAAACGGTAGGAAATTAAATTTAATTGAATGTGGAGGATTTTAACTCTGGTAAGATGATTGAAGGCAGTTTAAACGGTCACAGGTTGCGTAACTAAGCGACAGAACGTCCGTTAAAGACGCAATTATGACGAGGTAGTATGTCCCAAAGCTTGCATACTCTTCTACTACACACTCAAAAGTATGTACTTTTTATTTTCAAAAACAGTACATACTTTTAGGACGTAGTATAAGTAGGCGAATGGGACGCAGCACATCTTTCTTCAGAATACCTTCTTTTGTGTTCTGCAGAAGAACGAAAGTCATACAGAGTTACATAGTTATAGCTAGACAGCAGAAGATCTCGACTCTATCACAGCTTTCATTGGCCAAGGACTGCCCATGAGGACATTTGATTGACATGTAACGCAACCAATCAAAGTTTGTTTTGTTCGAAATCATGTTTAGGGGTGTGAAAATGTAAAGCCGACATCCCTACAATAACAGGCTGGCGTGCACATAATAAAGATACATTCAAGAACGTTGTGAAAGTTTACTGCAACAATGGAGCCGCGAAGGTCACATTCTTTTGAAAATCCAGCGTTAAGTTGATCCTGGTTAAGCGTTCATTGTCACAGTTGTAAACACGATGGCGTTCTTCTTCACGAGGGGGTTTGGCATCACAGTGGCTTTGTTTCCAGGCACACGCGTCTCCCAGGAATTCAACCAATCAGATGATGACTTTAAAACTAAGTGTTTCCTTATTTTGCGTGCCTTGTGCATCAGACGCTCAGCCAACGATCTGTGAGTGTGACGTCTGCGGCTGAGACTACAGCCCTATTCAGACGGTAATTGTTTCTCGGGGGACGTAAGGTATTTTCACCATTTACAGACAGTCGTCTTTGATTTTATTGCCGTCCGAGTTTTTCTCTAACCACTGGGGTAAAAATTCTTGGTCAAATTACCTACTTTTTTTTTTGCCAAACACCAAAGGTGTGTGTAATTTAATTACTATCCGAATCCACATCTCTGAGTTTAAAAGAAGAGATCAATGCAAAATTCACTGTTTAAATCCTTTTTGGCCACTGCAGAGCACCATATGATACGTGTTGAGCTTCACTGTAATTTGCGTACATTTTAAAGACATTTATTATGGAAATGTTGAAAAGTATGTACAAGAACAATATTTCATCACCACTCCACCACAGCGACAGGAAGATGTTAAGAACAAAAAGGACAAAGAGAAATAAAGCACAAATGGGCAGTTATTCTGGGAGCAACAGGTGTGCGATGCCATTTTAAAATATGTAGCCCAATAACGTCAACTTATTTCTGATAAATTCATTTTTTTTTAAATGACATGATTTGAAATAAAATGCAAGACAAAACCATTTTAACTATATAGCGTGTCTATCTTCCTATTTTTAATCAGGAGATTTAAATAATCAAATATATTATGACATTAAATATACATTTATTTTCATTATTCCACGCATGTGCCATTTTATTCACAGCAGACCACGTGACCAAAACTCGTTCCTCCACCATAAATAAATCACCATCCGAATGCATGAGTTTTATCAGAGGTGTCATGCAAGTTTATTTTTACAGATGTCCACATAAGAAAAAAATTACAGCCCAAATTGGGCTTATGCACGCGTGATTTAGGAAACATTTAATTTTTAGATGCTATTTTTTATCCTGATAAAAATTGTGATTGAGGTTGTTTAACTCCAGGTTTGCTTTTCTTGTTTGTAGGGCTGCACATTGTGCATGGCCCAAAACTGTGTGATGATATATCAATATAATATTATTATTATTATAATAATTGTATTATTTTATTCAAAACATTTTTTTAATGTAAAATAAATATTTATACTGTGTTTTTAAATATATAAATAAAATATTTACAAAATAGTAAATATTACCATTGCAATATTTCACTAAAAGTGTTTTTGAAAAATAATATAATTTTATTTTACTGTACAACTATAAAATCACAATACTAACGTTCATGGATGTTTTAATTTTTTAATTTTAAACGTTAAACCATCAAGCTTTTGACAGAAAATGGCAGGAAGTCCTTAAAGCTTTCGTTCTGTTGACCTCATTGGTTTGAGGTGTTTGCATGTTAAAGAACACAGTGCCACGCTTCACTCTGAAGCACGCGCATATATTTATTTATAAATCACAGCCTTTGCGATTCGATAATCACACTAAGCCATATCACGATTTCAGTTTGATTAATCATGCAGCCCGAGGGTAAGAAAAGAATGAATGTACAGAGTTTAATTGCACTGTTGCAGGAACTCACTCTTTTGGATATTTTGCTGTCAGTATTGATTGTGTTTTCTTGTGCAACAGCGCTACACTCAAAGCAACGGACGCCGTCCCTTTGGTATCTCGGCTCTCATCGTTGGCTTCGACTATGACGGGACTCCGCGTCTATATCAGACGGACCCCTCTGGAACATACCATGCATGGAAGGTAAAATTTGTTTCCACAGTGTTCAGATGTGACCCATTTTGCGGCCGTATTGACCCTCTTCTCTCCTGTGCTGTCAGGCGAACGCTATCGGGCGCAGCGCGAAGACGGTGAGGGAGTTTTTGGAGAAAAACTACACAGACGAAGCCATCGCGAGTGATAATGATGCCATCAAACTGGCCATCAAAGCCTTACTAGAGGTAAACACCACGTTACCATAGTTACATGCGTGCCAAACAGACTCTCACATCATGAAGTTGACAGGATGTAACATGTTTGCTGAGGCAATTGTATATGATCTGTGCTGCACAGGTTGTGCAATCCGGGGGCAAGAACATCGAGCTGGCTGTGATCCGGAGAAACCAGCCCCTAAAGGTAGTACATTTGATTTATGATTTTCTTCATCTGTTTAGAGTTGTCTTGATGCAGCATTCTTGTCATCCATTTAATGTTGGAACTGTCTCAGTAATCAGTCACGTGACACGTTTGTTGCACCCCCCTCTCCTTTCACAGATTCTGGAGTCCAAAGAGATCGAGACGCTGGTCGCCGAAATAGAGAAGGAGAAAGAGGAGGAGGCGGAGAAGAAAAAGCAGAAGAAGTCTTCATAAATGGCCCGTGTGAATGTGTAGTTTTGTTTATACGGGCAGAAGCACTTGGCTCAGGCCCTCACTGTACCCTCTCCCTTCCTGCCTCTCATCCGTTAACAGCACAGCCTCTCAGTCTTCTCAACCCACAGCATGCATGAATATGTTTTTGTTCCAGGAAATATTTTTCGAAAGCGTTTTCAGGGTTGGGAGTTGCCGAGCGAGTCATTTGTCGAGCGAGTCCTGTGGTCAGTTTTCACTCCTCTGTAAAGCTGCTCTCTACCACCACTTGAGAATTCTGGGGGAATGTGCTCTGACTGATGCTTCCTAATAAACTCTTTTGGTTTGTACCAATGGACTGATGTCTTTCTGTCTTTAGAGATGAGCCCATTGCAATTTTCTTGGCTGATTGCATTTTTTGTGTGTGTGTGTGACCTACAGATACCAATTTTCTTTCTATAGTTGACAGCATATGCAAATGTAAGTAAAAAAGCCAGTAATAAAATAAATAAATTGCAAACTAATAATTAAATGCAGATTAATGCTTACAATTAAACTTATAAAACGTATTCAGTCAAGAGAAGAGTGATTTTCTTTTTTTTTTGTTCTTTGATTAACATGACGGACAGCAGCAGGAATATTAGGCTGCTGTCACTTTAAGAGTTTGTGTCATTTCCGAGGCTGCGTCCTCCGGAGGGAGCATTTGAAGGCTGCATACGTCATCAAGGACGTCTTATTAAAGAAAAGTAACCGTAATAAAATTGACTTATTTCGAAGTCTGTGTCCTCCGGAGGTCGCGTTTGAAGGCTGCATACGTCATAGTTTGCAAAGAAAAAGGTTACAGTATTTTACACCTCATTAGAAATGAGACGCAGCTTTTCTTGCAGAAAAATAGCGTCAGCAAGTGTAGGAAAATGTGCAAAATCCACAGAAAAAGAGAAAAACGTTTTGTTGTAGCTTTGGATGTCGGAATGCAAAAAATCTCTTTTTTGTAGAATACCGTCGTTGAAAACGCCTTTTGAAGCTAAACGCAGAAGTTTGTTTCAAGTTACAGACTGGACTGATGAAACCTGCGATGATTAGTCTACTATTAAAGCATGAATATGTAACAGTAAGTCTACATAATATTCAGTTCATAGCAGTTACAGCATGAAATATTATTTAAGCCTATAACATTTTACATTTGTAACTTTGAAACATAACCCATAAAATTTTTAACAATTCTGACTTTTTTCTTGCATTTTTGTGTTTATAACTCCCAGTTCGGCCTTTATAACTCACAATTGTGAGTTTATTTCACAATTTTAGGGGGGAAAAAAGTCAGAATCGCGGTATAAACTTGCAATTCTGATAAATAGATAGACAGGATAACGTAGGCCTATATCTCACAATTCTTTCTTTGTAAGAAATGTGAGATATAAACTCAGATTTGCAAGAAATAAAAGAATTGACCCTTCGTCGGGAGTTTGATTGACAAGCGATCTAACCAATCATAACGGCAAATCCGCCACTTTGTCCGACAAAGCAGTCAGGAGTTAGAAGATTAACCTCGGTGTACTGAACTTGAAAAATGATGTGTATTTACATATTTCCGTGTTTGAAACAACATTCCTTCTGATGTTCATTCATGTTTATTTGATGCTATAAATCAAGGATGGACAACTCCGGTCCTGGAGGGCCAGTGCAGAGTTTATCTCCATCCCTGATAAAAACTCACTTGCCTATAACTTTCTACTAATCCTAAAGACCTTGATTAGCTGGTTCAGGTGTGTTTGATTAGGGTTGGAGCTAAACTCTGCTGGACACTGGCCCTCCAGGACCAGAGTTGTCCATCCCTGCTATAAATGAACTATTAGGAAGAGATGATCGGTTCACGAGCTGCTTGAGCTGAGATGCTACAATGATCTGTCACGACACATTAAAGAGCCACAGAACGGTTTTTATTGTTCGAATTTCTTTAAAAATTACTTAATTTGAAAGCTGGGACTTTAATAATGTTTAATATAATATAAGTAACCTGCCATTGTCGGACGAAGCAACAGTAAGGGGGCGGGTCTTTGCGGAGGGTCAATTGTGAGATATAAACTTGAAATTAACTTTTTTATTCTTTTATTCCGTGTCTTCACACAGACTGCTGCTCAACTCATTTTCTGCTATCAGGTATGCCCAGCAAACATCATCGCTGTCAAATTGGTCAACAGTCTCTTTCTGAACTATTTAACAATACAAAACTGACTGTGTGTACCTGAATACTCTCAAAGACAGTAATTCTGACATAATGTTGTATGTATTTGACCGTTTAGGTGTCGTAAGCCACTAATTTTTTGTACTTTTTGAGACTGAGAAGTGGTTAGTGTTGAATACAGAAGGCAGTCTGGTGGAAGCTAGTTATTTTACTTCATAACTTGGATGTTTTTCTTACATAAATGCATCACTTCGCTTCAGAAGGCCTTTATTAACCCCCCGGAGCCATGTAGAGTATGTTTATGATGGATGGATGTGGATGGAGACACTTTCTGATCACTACCATTGGATGCCTCAGGATATTTATTAATATATCTCCGATCGTGTTCATCAGAAAGAAGAAAGTCATATACACCTAGGATGAGGGCGAGTAAAGCTTGGGGCGATTTTCATTTGAAAGTTAACTAATCCTTTAAAATCAAATGTTGTATTTGTTAACATTAGTTAATGCACTGTGAACTAACATAAACAATGATTTTTATTACTAACATTAGCAAAGATTAATAAATACTATAACTAATGTGTTTTATTTGTAACCAATGTTGTGTGAGAATAACATGGACGTGTTTAATTCGGACAGTTTGTCTATGAAACACTTTTACCTCAATGACCTCCTCAGGCTGAAGCTTTAGTGCTCAGCAAGTTCAAACTCTGTTTACAAGCTTCAGTTGTTCTGCTGAGAGGAGTTTTGGAGCGGTTTGGGATGGAAAATTATTGTGTGCCCAAGTGTATGAATGGAGACTATGCCTCAGACAACATTAAAAACATCTTTGTTTTCATGAGCGCACTCATGCATAATAATGACGGGTAAATTACCTCTGTCTTCCTCCATTTGACGTGCTGTCAGAGGGACGGAAACCTAGAACGCACACATACTCTGTGCCTTTGATCCGAGGCAGTTAGCAGCATGTGCAGATGATGAAACAATCAATAATTAATTGAATTGAAGAGCTGCAGTCTGGAACAATTTCACTGGCTCTTCAATGAGTCCGTCGAGCACAGTGTTTATGCAGTTAGTGAGCGAGCAGGACCATGAAATGCTGATGTCAACCATCCTTGACTGAAGAACCTCATTCGGAGTCGCTGCTGAGTATGTTTACATGTGCTTTAAAAGTGTTGCAGCTCTTAAAGTGACAGCAGCCTAACAAACCTACTGCTGACTTTGTCCTCAATGTTCATCTAACAACAAAAGACAGAAAATCGCTCACTGCTCTTGACTGAATATTTCTATAATCTCTAGAGATCAGTGAGCGGAAAACAAGTCTGTAGCAAATGGTGTAAAGTTAATCACTCGGCATTCACGGTTTGCTTTATGTATGAAAAACAGATTCATGACAGAAATTAATATTTTTCAGCATTCTGAACTCAGATAGTTTTTGAGTTTAATATAGGCTAATTCAGTTGTTCTTTAGGCTACTTCCATGTTACATTTTCAACTTGAATGCGTGACGAACGCCATAATACCGAACGCCTGTAAAAATCTGCTTAATTATAACTGTGCGCATGTAAAAATACTTTGATAAATTAAATTAAGCATCCAATTTAGAACACTGGAGACTCCATTTTAATTGAGACAATTAGACTTGACCCACAATTGATTTGAATAGTTTGATGTTGCCAAACTACAGTAGCTAATTACTCATACCTAACACTCAAAAAGAAAATCTCTTGTCACCAGGGTTTGATATTAAAGGATTTGTTCAGTTCAGAAATCAATTTCCTGATAATTTACTCACCCCCATGTCATCCAAGATGTTCATGTCTTTCTTTCTTCAGTCGAAAAGAAATGAAGGTTTCTGAGAAAAACATTCCAGGACTTCACTGGGGTTCAACGGGTTGAAGGTCCAAATGTCAGTTTCAGTGCAGCTTCAAAGAGCTCTACATGATCCCAGACGAGGAATAAGAGTCTTATCTAGAGAAACCATCAGCCATTTTCTAAAAAAATACAAATTAAATACTTTTTAACCACAAATACTCATCTTGCACTGCTCTGTGATGTGGCATGCATTAGGTAATCATGTTGGAAAGGTCACTTGTGGTGCAGGCGGAAAAACTCCATCTCATTTTCTCATTTGGCTTCAAAATTGTCCAACATCGTTGTTTTACCTTTTTTTTAAAGGGCGTTTGACTTAGTCTTTGCACATTTGCTTTATAAACATTGGATCGGTACTTTTGCCCATGTCACGTGTGACCTTTCCAACATGATTACGTCATGCGTGGCAAATCACAGAGCAGTGCAAGACAAGCATTTGTGGTTAAAAAGTATATACATTTTTTTTTTTTTTTAGAAAATGATTGATGGTTTCTCTAGATAAGACTCTTATTCCTCGTCTGGGATCATGTAGAGCTCTTTGAAGCTGCACTGAAACTGACATTTGGACCTTCAACCCATTGAACCCCAGTGAAGTCCACTATATGGAGAAAAATCCTGGAGTGTTTTCCTCAAAAACCTTCATTTCTTTTCCACTGAAGAAAGAAAGACATAAATATCTTTGGGGGTGAGTAAATTATCAGAAAATTAAAAAACTAATACTTTAACACCCGTCAAATGTGAGTGTATTTCAGCAGTGGCGTGTGACACAGTCACTTTGGTGGGTTGAATTTTATATATAATATACATTTTTCAATTGTAGTCTTTCAAAAAAAGGCATCTGAAATAATAAACTAATTTAAATAGTGTTGTCAAAAATGTCGATTTGCGATACTGAAATATCTGAAACGCTTCCAATACTCATTTTCCTCAGAATAGACACACGATACCAGCTGCTCTTTCTCTCTCTCTCATCTCTCTGACAGCGAGTCGACACACAAACCCTCCTCCTCTCACTCACTCGTTTCATTTGCTCCAGATGAATATTGTTGGTGTTTCAAGGCTTGAATTTCAGTGTGGGATTGTGCATATTGTACATAATTTTACTCATTCCCGCAGATTTTATTCTCACACCCAAAGTGCATGCACAAAAAGCCGCCTCTTGGTACTAAATTGAGTTCTTTTTCACCACTTAAACAGTCAAATACACACAAAATAATGTCAAAATGCCAGTCTTGGCGAGTATTCATGTAAACACAGTGATGTTTTAAGTGAACGTAAACAGTTGAGAAAAAAAGCACATGTGTAATGGATCCGTGCATCAGGTCTTCAAGTGACAGCAGCCTAATAAACCTGCTGCCAAATTATGAGATAATATTAAAAAATATCTATGGGAGTTTTTCCCCATGATATGGATGATTGAAAATGCAAGAAAGTTAATGTCAAGCCCTGGTTTTCACCTACAGGTGTAACCAGGGCTTGACATTAACACCCGCCAACCCACCAAATGCGGGTAGATTTCAGCTGTGGCGGGTAAGACAGCCACTCCCACTAGCCACTTTGGCGGGATGAATATTACTTTAGCCTACAGCCAAATGAAAAATAGCCAAGATCGTCGTATCACAAAATTACAATTCAGTCACAATTCTTTATCGATTAACTTGCGGTTAGTGAAGGCGGGATAGGCGGAATCGCGCTGAATGACACAACAGAAGCGCTCGCGTGCGCTCTCTCTCTGTCGCGCGCGATCAGTTCTCCTTGCGCCCAAATACACGCACACACAGATGTCAAAATGCATCGTGTGGATTATCTCGCGTGAATACAGTCGGCTATGGCTTACGGCTAAGTGGGTAAAAACTGGATATGTGTCAGTATATGACGTCCATGCATTCAGCAGCCCCCAAATAAATACCTGTCTGTCATTAATGTTAATCAAACATCAAAAAATGTTAAATGAATGTATACATGTATGCTAAATAAACATATGTAGGCTATCTGAAAAAAAAAAATATATATATTTTTTTAAATTACTATTTGTAATTTGCTTCTTTGTTCTTTTTACATAGCCTAACAAAAATAACTATACATAGGCCTACCTGATATATACAATGTATAATCTTGATTTGGGTGGTCAATCTGCATTTGTAAGTTTGAAAGGGATTTAAATCTGGTAAATCAAGTAAAATGACTCAAAATCAAGTAATTTAAGCATGCCTGTCAACTTTCATCACATAAAATGTAATTTCCCTAGCAGCAAAATTGTGGCCAGTGAAAATGCTGAGTGGCTAGTAACTTTGGAAAACCACTAGCCACATTGGCTGGTGAGCAAAAAAGTTAATGTCAAGCCCTGGGTGTAACGATGTTAACCGAATGATTGAGTGAATTAATCGGAACAAACCTTTTTAGTTTCGGATTCAAAAGTCACTGAGATGAATCTTTCATTAAAAAGGTTTCATGTAATGTAAAAAAACCCTGCCTTTTTATTCGCAAAAAGGCACATTCTGTGCTTAAAACTCACTCTTTGATACATTCACTGACTTTCCTAAGCCTGTATTGGCATGTGCTTCTGTACCTCTGAATAGCATGTGCTCACACTCTCTGAGGGGACTGTGAATGCTGCAGGCATATCAATATTTAGCTCCCAGCTTCTCATTCATGATTATTCAGAGGTAATGGAATATTTCAGAATCCTGTACCTCAGGCAAGCACACAGAGTATTTAAGTTTCTGAGGCTGAGGCGAGGCATACATTAAAATCGACTCCCTTCGAGAACTTCCATTCAACTCACAAATGCAAAGACGTGCATGACAGTTCAGGAAGAATGGCAATGCTAATGATCAGAGGTAAACCCGGGTCAATTACGCCATTGTTAGTTACCCTTTAGTTAATCTCGGTTTAATCATTTAAGAGTGATGATCGGTTAGCAGTGGATCAGGAGAGACATCCTGGCCCTGATCTGTTGATTTTGGCTCTTGTTGTCTTGATCTTGAGGGTATGTATTGCCCTGTTTCTTTCAGCTTCAAACCCTCCGGCTGTTTGTACTTCCTATTGGTCTGCTCTAGTTCTTTTGTCAAGTTCTGATTGGTCGGTCAGTCTCAAGCCAATTTCAGCTGATTTGGGCTTTGATGCAGTATCCTGCTTTGATTGGTCAGTACTGTTGTCTCGGCCACTGTTATTGGTGGATTTGGTTGCCTAAGGCAGTATTTGTGTGATTGGTTAGCAGTGCTTTGTTCAGGGCATCCACTGCCCTGGAGCGTATAAACAGCCCTCTGTATGATCCCCAGTCGACTTAGAAAATGCAACAATAGTTCAGCATGATCGTATTAGCAAAAAAAAAATCATTTCTGAGGAGTAAATATAGATAAGTTACACAACTGTGCGATACAAACATAAAAGATCCACACAAACCGTTGCTGCTAATAGTGTTTAATTAATTCTTTTGTGCTTCCTTACCAGTCAATATGTCTGTACAGTTTATTCAATAATCAAAACAAGAACAGGAACACAGAATTATAACAAAAAAAAT
Organism: Chanodichthys erythropterus; assembly: GCF_024489055.1. Taxonomy (NCBI): domain Eukaryota; kingdom Metazoa; phylum Chordata; class Actinopteri; order Cypriniformes; family Xenocyprididae; genus Chanodichthys; species Chanodichthys erythropterus. The sequence continues at coordinate 36,473,634 of NC_090224.1, read as the reverse complement.
GAGAACAATGAGAAAATAACACATAATCTCAAGAACTTGCTCAAACACAGAGGTTGTTTTTGTGTGGTTTTCTAGCCTAGAAACGCTCTATACAGCATGAGAGTGTGTCTGAACGTGGGGTCTTGCTCCATGCAGAAGGTCAGATCTCTCAAAGTGACTCGAATCGGTGCTCGAGTAGCAAACTGGCCGTATGAACCTGACAACTGAGCAGACACAAGGAATGAGTTTCCTGAGCCACATTGGCCTATGTGGTTTTTCTCATATGAAATCAAGTCTAAGAATAGGTAATGACAAAAAATTAGCAGCACTCATTTACTATCATCACACAGCCCTTGTGAAAAAGAAGTACACTCTAGCATACTTAATGTAAAAACTATACTGTACATTCAGTTTGCATTTATGTATGCTCGTTTAATGTTTTCAGACACTTAATTGCATGTTAGTTGGAATTAAATAAAAATGTATAATAGTTTACATTTATATATAATGCAAAGTAAAAATGAAAATTATGTCATTACTCGCTCTCGTGTCGTTCGGAAGACCTTCGTTCATCTTCGGAACACAAATGAAGATATTTTTGATGAAATCTGAGAGCTTTCTGTCTCTCCATAGAGAACTACAACTTTCAAGGTCCAGAAAGGTAGGAGAGACATCATTAAAGTACTCCATGATATGAAGCGACACAAGTGCTTTTGTTTGTGCAAAAAACCCCATAATTTACCACTTTATTTATGAAAATACTGATCTGCAACGCGCATTCACGAGAGCATCACGACGCATGCATCCCATGTTGATGCGAGAGCTGACGTTGCATGAATGCGCTTTGGATTATTTTGTAAATAATGTGGTAAATTATGTTTTTTTTTTGCACAAACAAAGCACTCGTGTTGCTTCATAAAATTGACGTTAAACCATTGGAGTCACATGGAGTACTCTAGTGATGTCTTTACAATGTACTTTAAAGTAAAACGTTTAATTTTACATTATTACAAAGTGCACCTTTTAAGTGTAAATGTATTTTTTGTTGTTGTTTAAAAGAGAATACATGTGTGAAAGTTTACTTCTTTAAGTACACTTAAAGGGATAGTTCTATAATTTCTATCATTTACTCACTCTCAAGTTGTTCCAAATCTGTATAATTTTCTTTGTTCTGTTAAACACAAAGGAAAATATTTTGAATAATGTGTTAAACTGAACAGTTTTGGGGCAACGTTGACTTCCATAGTAGTTTTTTTCCTACTATGGAAGTCGATGGTGCCCCAAAGTGGCCTGGTTACAAACTTTCTTCAAAATATCTTCCTTTGAGTTCAACAAAACAAAGAAAATTATTCAGATTTGGAACAACTTGAGAGACAGAATTTTCTCTTAGGAAAGTCAGTGAATGTATCAAAGAGTGAGTTTTAAGCACAGAATGTGCCTTTTTGCAAATAAAAAGGAAGGGTTTTTTTACATTACATGAAACCTTTTTAATGAAAGATTCATCTCAGTGACTTTTGAATCTGAAACTAAAAAGGTTTGTTCAGATTAATTCACTCAATCATTCGGTTTGATGGAATGATGACAGAATTTCCATTTTTGGGTGAACTATCCCTTTAAGCGGCCTTTCATTTAATTAATATTATATTATCTGCAAGATTTTTTTTTTTTTTAATGGGCTACTGTTATGTAGGGCTGTAACAACACACTTATGTCACGATTCAATACAAATCACCATACGCTCGCGATACATTAAGCCAAATTGAAGAGTTTTTTTAATTACTGTTACTTTATTAATAATAAAATATTATTATTATTTAATTATCAGGACCTATTCCCCCATTTCTTTATTATACATTATATTCAACATTATATGTAGTAGTTTAGTGTAGTAATGTCACTGCAACTGAAAAATCCTTTTTTTCCCCACGCAGTACTCACGCTTTCAATGCAGTCAATTACATGCCCCGCCTCTCTCGCTATTAATGCACTGTACGTTAGAATAAACCATCTAAATACTTTGAATAAACATACTACTAAAACTAAATGTGTTATGGTGAGTTCCAGCGCATATATGTGCGTCAGATGATCAATGCAATCAATCAATTCTAAATCCCAAGAATGTGTCAGAAACACTATTCTCAAACTGTAAATGGTTAGTTCATCAAAAAAAAAAAGAAGCAAATTCTGCATTTACTCACTCTCATGCTGTTTTCACGCATCACAAGTGAACAATCGATACAATAAAGCACACTTCTTTTTCACAAGGGGAGCTAAAATTCATTATCCTTTGAGAAATCATTCAATCATCAGAATAAACTCATCTCAATCCTGGAATAAGAAATACAGAATAATAAAGAGAAATATTTAGGCAGTTATCAAATAAATGCTGCTGCAGATAATTTAACTTCTGAAACACAAGGTTGGAGTCTTTTAACCTCCACTGTTTTCCTGCCAACTGCACTGGCTCTTTATAGAGATGCTTATTCAACTACAGAGATCAAACCTCAAAAAGAGGCAAATACTAAACTTCCCAAGGCAAAGAGAGTTTTTTTCTAAAAGGCCTGTGTAATTTAAGCTTACAAAAACTCAAAACCATCTTTTCACTTATTAGTATTCCTCTCTGCCTAAAGGAATTCACAAATGTAAAAACTAATTAAACTAAACTAACATACAATCCTCTGGTCTTTTGTTCAGTCTTTCCTTGTCCTTTTTTCTCAAATTCTAATAAAATCATGAAAAATAACACATTGTATATTACAGTCCTTCCCCTTTAGTCATATACAATGCCATTCAAAAGTTTGGAGTAAGATTTTTTCTGCTCACCAAAGCTGCATTTATTTGATCAAAAACACAGTGAAAACAGTCATATTATGAAATATTATTAATATAAATATTTTATTAAAGTAATGAAATATGATCTATTTGAATATATATAAAGATGTAATTTATTCCCGTGATCAATGATGAATTTTCAGTGTCACGTGATCTTTCAGAAATCATTCTAATATGATGAATTACTGCTCAAGAAACATTTCTGATTAATATTCAATGTTGAAAACAGCTGTGCTGCTTAATTTTTTTCTGCCATTTGAGATTGATGATGAATAGAAAGTTCAAATAACACTAACTTGTAACTTTAAAAGCCTTTACTTCACTTTTGATAAATTGAATGCATGTGGAGATTTTTTTGCCAAACGTGGAGCTCTTAAGAAGTAACACAATATACCAATTCCTTTCCTAAAAGGAGTTTACTAATGTTTAAGAGACAAAAGCAAATGTGCAATTTCATATGGCCACACAGGAAGACTTGCATGTGTGCTTAATAAATGCCACAGCTTGTCTCAATACACCCCGAAATTCAAAAACGACCAAACTGTTTGCATGCAAGTGATTTTGAACAGGTATGCAAACATTTCCTCCACATCTGCACAGAGTGAAGTATGAAGACGGTACACAGGGGAAGTCACAAACGCAGAGGGGTGGTTGTATGGACACGTGCAGGTACCTGGTTGGCCCCTGAGCCGGGAGCCTCCAGAGGTTTCCTCTTACGGGGCCCCAGGGCTGCCAGCGCTGCCAAATTTGCATCTCTGTGCTCCATCTGTGCCAACTCCAACTGCTGCATCTAAAAAAAAAGAAAAAAGAAAAAGAGAGAATATGCGTTTGACAGGCAACCTAAAATACAATCAATATTTCCACTGGCTCACCCAAATCCATGTGGAATGTTTGGGGAAAAAACAGAAAGCTGTTATTGGTGATGAATCTTTCATTTTAGCTCTATTGATTTCACCGATAGCCTATAACAAAGGACCCAAGTGAAAGGCCTGTGCGAAAACACAAATATGTTACGTGCTCTCCAACACACGAGTGGATGAGCGTTACCTTGTAAACAGACACACAACTCATCCAGAGGGCTTTCATTACATTCTGTTCCCTGTTTAGCCCCAGGCTTCAATTCCAGACCCAATATTAGACTCAATTAAAATGAGCCCCCAATTAGAGAGCCTTGTCTCCAGGGTATGTGTATGTATGTGTGTGTGTGTGTGTCTATGTGGGGCACAAATGGGACTTTATGAAGAGTATTGATCGTCCTCATTGCTATACAAGGGAGCAGAAGGAATGAAAAACAGGTTGTGGAAGAGGGATGTATGTATTTTTATTAAAAACAAACACACAAATCCTTCTACCTCTTTGGCTCGCTGTTTCAGACGCTGTTGCTCTGGGTCTTCGCTGTTTGAGCGACTCTACACACAAATAGATGAGAAAAAAACGGTACATTAGAAATGAAGACAGATTGCTGGTGTTTTTCCTGTGTTTTGCTGTGTTTGCTAGTTACTCGGGCAATGCGGAGCAGTGCTTCTCGCTCCTCTTCCTCTCTCCTCTGTTTCTCCAGTCTTTCCAGTTGCTCCAGGAACTTCAGCTGAGAGCGCGTGTCATTGGTCTGATTGTAGCGCCAATCATCCTCATCAGACAACACACACCACAGAAACACATTAGCATCCAGAAAGACACAAAATTCGAGGCTGTGGTACACACCAGTTTAGTCAACATGAAATAGCCTTAAAGGTGACCTATTATGCAAAATTGACTTTTATAAGGTGTTTGAACACAGAATGTACAGTAAACAACCAGCCTATAATGGTAAAAATTCCCCACTCCTTTCTTTATAATCCCCATAAATCAAACAGTCTCTCCAAACGAGCGGATTTCAGAAGCCCCGCCCATGACTGCCCTATTAGCATAGCTCCTCCCCTCAGTGAGCTGTACACAGTCCGCCATGTTTATCTCCTCAGCAGAGCATTGAACAGCAGCATTCAAGTTAGAAACATATTCTTATTAAAGCCACTAAAGTTATTCAGTCAAGAGCAGTGAGTGATTTTCTGTTTTTCTTGGTTCATATTAACAGCAGATACAGCAGTAGGTACTGTATATTACACTGCTGTCACTTTAATACACAGATCTAATTTCTCATGTGATTTCTTTCCCTGCTGTTTACATTCACAGACTGTGTTTATGTGAACAGTGTGTATTGTTAAAGGGATACTCCACCGTTTTTTCATATGAAACTATGTTATTCCCTTAACTAAGACGAGTTGATACATACCTCTCTCGTCTCAGTGCGTGCACTAAATCGCTGTCTTATGGCGAAACTTTGTTAGCACTTAGCTTAGCCCAGTTCATTCAATAGGCGCCAAGCAGAGAAGCTACCAAACACCTCCACGTTTTCCCCATTTAAATACAGTTACTCGAGTAGTACCTAGGACGGTGACACAAAACAAAACGTTGCGGCCCCCGCTCCCTCTCCTCCTCCCTCTCATTTCCGTCAATAGAACCAACGTGACTTTTACAGGAGAGGGAGCGAGGGACTTTTCACGAGTGAAGATATTACTGCGCCAAGTCAAAGTGCTCCCGAGCACTTGCTATGGTATTCCGCCATACAATATAGTTATCCATTTTACACGCTTAGAAAAGCGCAACGTTTTGTTTTGTGTCACCGTCCTAGGTCGAGTTACACTACTCGAGTAACTGTATTTAAATAGTGAAAACGTGGAGGTGTTTGGTAGCTTCTCTGCTTGGCCCCTATTGAATGAACTGGGCTAAGCTAAGTGCTAACAAAGTTTCGCTGCAAGACAGAGCGATTTAGTGCACGCACTGAGACGAGAGAGGTATGTATCAACTCATCTTAGTTAAGGGAATAACATAGTTTAATATGAAAAAACGGTGGAGTATCCCTTTAACATAACCTTGTGTGTGTTTGACAGTTTAAACTCAATAAGATGAGAAAGAGAACTTAGTTTAATACTCACACGACGTGCCGCCTGACAGCCAGCTTTCTGTGCGCGTGCTTCAGATGTGTGCGCTCAGAAAACCATATATCAGAAGTTTAAATTGTTTAAACGCGTGCATATAATTATCTGCAATGTCACGTGAGAATGACCGCAATTGAGATAATCAATCAATAATCCCATTTTACTTCCATAATGCGATGTAATTCAGGAAAAAAAACAAAAAACAGGCTGCACAATAAGTACTTACTTGACAATGTTAAAAAGTATGTTCTATATAGTATGAACGTACAAACGTAGTACATCTGTCATGCTGTCATTGTCATGTGACCTACAGCATCACTGTCCTTCTGGTTAGAGCTTAGATCGGGCCCAACAAATCAAGCCCGACCCTACCGGAGCTCGAGCACGCTGTGTACGAGCCTGGCCCGGCCCGACACGTCCACTGTAGTTATGAGCCCGATTTAAACCCAACCATTTTTAATATGTGGGCCGTTATAACCATGGGCGGTTTATATAAAAACTATTGATAAATGAGCAAAAATTGGTCACTCAATTTTAAATATTCAATTATTTTAATTATCATAATAAAAGTTTTAATTTTATTAAATTGAACAAGCACAACATTCAGCATTCAATCAAATATTCATAAAGATTAATTATTATTAATGTTACTTCAACATATTGTTATTTCAACATAATATGTGTGTGAGCAACAAGCAAGATTCAACAAGCAAGCATTTGTAAATTCAGTGACAGCGTGTGTCGGGCGCCTCCATGTCATTATTATATTGTCTGCTATATTGCTTTTTATGTATTAAATCCAGGCAAGTGGTTGATGTAAAACGTATTAAAATTAAGATACAATTTATACTAAACGAAATTCACTTTAAAGAAAATCTTTCTTCAAAACAAACTTGAAACTAAATGTGCTTATTTAATGGCTAAAACACGTAGGCTACTACTCTCTTTTTGTACAAATTGCAGCACAATCATTTAATTCTGAATTTTGCACATGTAAGTTGAAGGGCATTTGTTTGTGCATAGTAAAACATATCTGTAACATTTATCAAGTTAATTGTGCGTGCATTTATTAATTATTTTCTTAATGTAAGCATGTAAACTTGCGTTGTTTGTTTATTCAGAAGCCTCCGTTTTTTTTCTGTCATAGGCGAGCAGGCTGCCGCATTTAATGCACGAGACAAAGCCAACACATATGTTGTCACTCCCCATGACTAGTTTAAAATGTTTCCATACCTCCGATTTTCCTCCAAACTTAATCAAAGTTAAGTCTCCCGTTTTAATTTTTTTTCTTTGCTTCTTCAAGCTCCATGTTGCACTTAAGCTACTGAATAGCACGCACAGCAGGCGTGATGCACCCGAGGACGGTGGTGGGAAATATCGGCGAATCAGAGAATCTAAGCTCTACTTCTGGTACAATCTCTCCTGTGGCCTTATGGGATAGTAAAGTGTCCATTTAATGTGCACTTCAGAATCTCTTCAGAATATACTTTTCGTCTACGGTTTTATGAATTTCGGACACACTACTCTTTTCTTATACTTTTTTCCCTGTCTACTATTTAATAGGGAAGTATGCGGTTTTCTGATGCAGCCATTGCATAGATAGATATTTGTCTATTGATATCATTATTCCCGCCATCCGGAAAGGAAAGAAAAGAAACAGAAAGATTGATATTCTGAAGACAAACATTTTTTCCCCGTGGAATAAAGTGATCCGATCAACGTTGCGCGATAAAGGCCAAAATATACTTCGGGGTGAAGCCCAAATTTCGAGACCACGCGGACGGCACACACAAGCAGGACAGAATGAATTCACTAGGTGGCAATAAGCACAGTACTGAGCACAGTGTGCAGTCGTCGAAGAAGAGTGTTGAAAGAGCGTTTCAAAAACAAGACGAGTAAACTTAGAAGCATGCCTTCTCCATCGTTTTTGATTCTTGTTCTCTTGGTGTATCTTCTAAACTATGTTGCAATGGTGGATGCACTATTTTTCTTCTCCGATCCTGCCCAGCGAATGTCCCGTTGGCAACACAATGTCTTTTATATAGAAAAAAAAATAGAAAAAAAATTGTACTGCGCATGTGTCGAACTCGGTCATCAGCCGTGGTTGAGTATACTTTGAAAGATACGCAAACACGATTGCGCGTGAGACACGTCCGGGCATGGAAAGTGAAGCATACCCGGGCAGATTTCATGTTGACCTCTCTGAACCAAAATTTTTTTTATGAAACCAGCTTCACTTAGAAATTAAAAAAAAAATAATTTGTCTACTGTGTGTAAAAGATAAGTTTATACCTTATACGAGATCTGTCGATGTTGTGCAACAAGAGTTATCTTCTCCAGCAGGTCTCGGAGTCTCTCTTGTGTTGCCAGAGAGAGCAATTCAAGTACATCAGGACAGACCTCTGTGATGCTCAGAGAACCACCTATGCACACACAATCACACACATTTTAACATGGGAGAAGCACTCACTCTATTGACTTTCTTTGTTTTCAATGACCAGATTCATTAACATTTCACTAGGAGTTCATGCGCGTAGTGGCGAGGTTTTCGGGAATTTTGGATTTTTTGAAAAACCTACTTTTGCGAACTAGTCCTAGGTTTTTCCACCTGATCGGAACCAAACCAGTGCAGCGAGATTCTCTGGAGTCTGATTGTCAATAATTATCAAAAAAGATGAAATTTCGATTCACGGTCCCAAAACATTCAAAATTTTCACCAAACTCAGCACACCCATGTAAGAGCTCATTCTGTGGTGGCGTGAAAAAGGAAACAGCGACTGGCCACTTGGTGGCACTATAACAAGGAAAAAAACAATAAATAGCTATAACTACTTCACCGTTACTCCAATTGACTTGAAAATTGGCATGCGGTGTCTTCGTCCGAGGCACCATGATTGTCTGTGAGAACACTGACGTCTCTCAAAAAACATGTCCGCCATCGGCCAATGAATTTTGAGCAGCTATCGGACAAGGTTAAAGGAGGCTGTTGGGAACGAAACTAGCTGGACCTGTTTGATTCATGGCCCTAGAGGCCCGCGAGAAATTCGAAAGAAATCGGCCACTGGGGGGCGCCTTTGCGTTTTTCACGTGCGTAAAGGATTGTGTATCACAAGATTTTTCGCACGTGCCCACAACATTCATACCACATGGTAAAACTCCTCATTCTGAGCAACTTCGCCTCTAGGACTGCCATTAAATATTAAATATGGGAGATTATTTAAAAAAACAACTTTGGTGAACTAGTCCTAAGTTTTTGGCTCAACCTCGATAACTGTTAAAAAAGCTTTAAAAACTATATATTTCCTATGGTAAATTGCCTGTATTTGATATAAATAGTCTTTTCCATCTATGATCGAGATGGTTACAGGCTTACTAATTAAAACATAATACCTTTTTACACGTGCTTAAAGCCCTTGAACAAGAAATTCAAATATACCTAATAATAATCACCTAATTTCAAAATCGGAATCTGCAAAAAAATGTGCTGTGGAATGAATTAAATCAAGTTGTGGGCTTGATAATCACAGAGTTCCTCAAAAATCACATGAATCTTACTCTAATTAAGCATTTGAACAGATCTATTTACTGCCTGACAGAAATGGAAATTGTGTAGAATTAGAGGCGAATGTCTTCATCAAGCTGGAATCCAGTGATTTTGTTGTTCTTCTGCTGTTTATATTGTATTCACATTTCCATAATGTCAGACATGCTTTGTTCCTGTTGGTCTGTTACGCTTGCTGAGTAGACAGACATCTGCAAACACTCCAATTCCATCTCATTTCTGCCCTTTCTGCTGATGCGGACTGAGTTCCTGCGAGGCCAAGCCTGTCTCTTTCATTTCCACATTCTCTCTTTTCGTCTCCTCCTCCTCCGCACGACTCCCCCTACCTCCTGGCTATCTCCCTCTCTCCCTCCCTCCGCCTCTGTCGTCCTTTCTCTCCCTTGTTCCGACGCTTTTTTGATCAGTGCAGCAGAGTGGATTCCTGCCACTCTGGCAACTTTGCGCGGCTCGGCAGTCATTAGCATACTGATTAAGCAGAACAGGCTCGTCAGAGATACCACTGATCAAAGACAGAGACTGCACTCGCGTGTCACAACACAGCGCAACATATGCCCAAAAAAACACAGACAGGATGCATGCCGTAGAGGCAGAGCTGAGGGAGGTGAACAGACTTTGACAAACAGAGATGGGGGGAAATGCAGTATCACTTTGAGTAAAGATACTCTCACGTACAATAAAAACAGTGAACACTATAGCCGAGTGAAGTCAGCGAAACATGGACAACAATGTTCAGGAATGTTACTTTTAAAACACACTGCAATACTTGCTAAATTGCTCATTAAAAATTAACTAAGCACGATATATGAAAAGTAATGTTACACGTTTCTTTTTCTCAATGTTAAGGCCCAAATTGAAGAAAGAACTGATGTGACGTCATTTCGAGCAAAATCAGGCCAAAGCTAAGTTCGTTGGGAGTTTGTTTTGGGAGTTCCTTTTCAGGAAAAGTTTGCTACGGCTGGCAAACAACTACCATTGGTCAGTGGCGATTACATAATAGGTAGGTGTGGCTCTGAGGCTCCGCCTTCTTTCACCTGTAAATCTTCTGTGGTTTATTTCTCCTGTTTAGTCTGTCGAGGTCAGATGTCCGCGATTGAAAATGTGAACACAGTGGAGAGCTGCTATATGCTAAATGAAGTTGTACTTCTAATGAAACGAGACACTTCTCTGTTTTTCATGTTTAATACTGTAGAGCTGCTTAATTTTTTAAATAAATAAACGTCACCTGACTTTACTCGAGTGCCGAATTGCAGAGCTCAAGCAAACATATCCATGGCACTATGATCAGATGCATTTCTTATGCTTTATATAAAAAAAGCTTGCTGTTTTATCAATTTTGTTGCGTGTTTATTTTGTTATTGAGAGGAAAGCGCACAGCACATATTTACATATTCATCTAAATGCCGCTCTCTGCAGCGCAGATGATTGCTAACAGTATATCACTGCTCACGTACTTCGAACTTCGTTTTATCCCTAAGTGAAGAATGAAAAATAACTTTGTCTGAGTATATCAGAGCCTTTAGTATGGAAGCTTGTTTCTGCCACTGAATAAAAAAGGTAATTGCGACGTTTTATCTCACAATTCTGACTTTTTTCTCTTGCAAATTGCCAGTTTATATTCTAAAGTCGCAATAGTGAATTATAAAGTCAGAATTGCATGACATAAACTCACAATTGCGGGAAATAAAGTCACAATTACCTTTTTATTTTTTATTCAGTGGTGAAAACAAGCTTCCATACTTTAGACTCTCTTTCTTCCAGGCTGGAAGTGTTTTGTTTTACATTCAGGCCTGGTTTCACAGACAGGACTTAGATTAAGTCAGAATTAGATTTTAGTTCAATTAGGACATTTAAGTAGCTTTTATAAATGTTCCTTACAAAAAAAATTACTGGTTTGCAACTTGAGAATGCCAAAACAATGGCACTGACATATTTTAAGATATGTCAGTACAAGTTTCTTTCAGTTAAAATGACTCAAATATGTGTTTTAGTCTGGGACAAGACTTAAGCCTTGACAGTGAAACTGGGGGTCAGAGTCCCAAAAACACTTTAAACCAGCTGGTTTTTGGTCATAGTGGATTTAAGTTGGTCTTCAGCTACTCTTCCAGTTTGGAAGATGATTTAGCTGGTCTACAAGATTTTCCCCCAGCCTTGAAAAGTGAAAAAAAAAAACAGCAAACTGCTTTAGGGACACGCAGCCTTTTAATGCAGAATTCACAATGCATTATGCACCAAAACCCAAAATGCTTATTTTTTTATTATTAGTATTCGTATTCTCATGCTCAACTAAAGGCCAATTCACAAGACCGATGACGACAGACGTCAACAGACACTTCGTCTGATTTTATCAGATCATTGTGTTACCTCTGTTGGCATCTGTCGGACCTTGTTTTCACCAATTGAACATGCTGAATCAGAATTATGATGTCTGATGAGTGACATGCTGTAATCACGTAACTGTCGGCGTCGGTCTGTCTGTGTGAATTGGCCTTAAACAACAACCATGACAACTCTGGTTGTCATGACAACAGCTAACAGCAAACAATTTTGGTTATTCTGTCTTCTATAAATATTGTAAATAAACTGTCCCCCGTGATACTTTTATCCCTTAAAACTCATCTTTGATCACCAAAATGACATATTTAAATGTTTTTTACCTGTGAAAAAAATTCTTTGTGCCTTAAAATAGTTTGAATGTAACTCTACACCCTTGCTTCATTTAGTATACGCGGATCAATGAATATGCAAATTAGCCCCGCCTCCACTCATTCGATCAAGCTCAGAATACCTGATCCACTCGGTCAACTTTACTGTAGTAAACGCTGTACAATGGCAAAATACTGGTTTAATTCAGCCATATATGTTTGAAACAGAAACTGATTCAGAAGAAGAAGAGGAAGAGTGAATTATATACTATATATTATACTGGCTTCTCTCGAGATTCCCAGCTAGTTAATGATATGCTAAAGCCCGCCCACACGTTGATGTGATTAGCTATAGGCCCTTTTACTGTTTGTACACAATGATGACGTAGCAACGTATGCGCGCGCATTTTGGCAACGGAAGTGGTGTTGTTCCCCATAGGTTCTAACGTGTTAGCAACTCCGAAAGTGATATATATATCTACAGATTCGCGAGCGGATTAAGCAACAAAGACAGATAGTTATTTTAAAAAGCTGACTTTATCAAATGGTATCCGGCTATCAGATCCGTGTAGTCGAGTGGATATAAGACGTTAGCAGATGGCCAAATATACAGTATATACAGTGGCCAGATATATATATACATAAACCAGGGCTCTCAAGTTTTAAAGACAGGCAAGAATGACAAATATCCAACAACATGACATGATTTTTAAAGTGACCAATAACATCGACGATGTAATACACTATAATTTATTTAGTGCTAATTATTAAAATTAAAATTATTAAGCCTATTTGGAGAGAGAGATGTTTAATGTGACAAAATGTCAGTCATCGTGTGATAACGAAAATATAACTAGGTCTAGACTACTGATCAGGTGTTTTCAGTGAACAGGCTGTAAAACTGTTGACTAAGTTCAGACACTCATGAAAAACTGATGCTGATTATCTGGGAAACATTCTCTAACAGCAGTCAAGTTGTCATTGTTTGTGTCAAACAAGCTGTGAATTTGTTGTAACATTAAAATATGAGATCATGACTTACTCTGTGCTCAAAGTGATGCTCAGAGCTCCAGTGTTTTCCTCTGTGGGTGAACGAGGATGATGCCGAACAATTCCAGGATATGCTTTTTTTTCATTGGCTGTTGCGTTAAATCTTACCCAGATACAATAGTGCTATTTTCTGATTGGCTACTGTGTGGCCTCTTTCTTTTTTTGATTGGCTGATAAGTGGCAGGCTACTCCAGGGGAGACGCGCTTGATTCCTGCCCGGCGCAGCGGCATATTAAATATATGAAAAATAGTTTTTCTGCGTGAGAAATACAATGTGTGGCGGGAGTGCGTGACAAAAGACCGAAATGAGTGACTGTCACGCTCAATGCGTGACACTTGAGAGCCCTGAAAAACATTCAGAGTTGCTAACACGTTAAAACCAATAGGCAACAACACCACTTCCGTTGCCAAAATGCGCGCGCAACTATTTGATCACTGGGGCTGTAAAAGGGTCTATAAAAGTAGCTTGTGATGTCAGAAACACTGGCGATTTCAAACCGCGTTTTAGAGACTGTCTTTAGATCACTGCAGTTTTAAACAGAAAATACTCTGCAATGGTGTTGACTGATGATTTTGCACATGGTTTGTCCTGAAGCATATTAAAACGCCACATAGACATATAAATAACATTAAAAACTTGATTTTCACCACAGGAGGACTTTAAGTATTTTATATAAAATAAATGTGTGTGTGTAATTGAATGGGTTTGGTGAAGTTACCAATGTGCTGCACTCGTGTCTGGAGGGCTGATGGGAATAAAAAGGGTTCCTCTTGACAGGAGCGGATCACTGATCCCACGAGCTCAGAGCCAGAGGCCAAAATACGAGCATTCTCCTCACTCAGGTTCACTCCGGCCATGGAGGCCACATCATTAATGTCATCGTCATCTCTAAATGAAAGAATAGGACTTCACTGTTTTGCCTTAAAATGAATATGCTTATGGTGTAGCTCATCTTGAAATCTTAATCTACAGCGACGTGACTGCCTTCTCTCACATTCATCCTGTAAAGAACCGATACGCACATTCAGCCACTGTGCAGCAGGGAATGGCCGCGAGTCAGAGCTATTACCGGAAAGAGCCCGAGGTGCTGTCCTTGAAGCCGTGTGCCTGTGCTGGAAGGGGCGGCTGGGAAAAGTATGTTTTAGGTGCCTGAAGGATGGACTGCCGCACAACAGCACCTGTGGGGACAGAATAAAAATACAGATATTTTTATCAGCTCAAAATGAATTGGGACACTTGAAGGTGAAAGAAGCAGAAAAGTAATAAAAGCTCACCTAGTCTTTCAGTGTGTTGAGCTTTAATCAATAAAACTTTTACTCATGTATATATATATATATATATATATATATATATATATATATATATATATATATATATATATATATATATATATATATACACACACACACACTGTTAAGCCCAAAATTATTCATACGCTTGGTGAATATGATTTAAGAAGGATGTGAAAATCAATCTGCATTGTTTATTTTAGAAATTTGTAAAAATCTAACCTTTCATTGGAGAAAAATGAAATAAATGTTTTTCTCTAACACACATTGCTCACAATCAATCATACCCTTTAATTCAATACTTTTTGCAACCTCCTTTTCCCAAGATAACAGCCCTGAGTCGTCTTCTATAATGCCTGATGAGTTTGGAGAACATCTGACAAGAGATCAGAGATCATTTCTCCATACAGAATCTCATTTTCTTTAGGGTTCAGGTCAGGGGACTGGGATGGCCATGGCAGAAGCTTCATTTTGTGCTCTGTGGCACATTTTTGTGTTGATTTTGTTGTTTGTTTTGGAACAATGTCCTGTTGGAAGATCCAATCACGGCCCATTATTGGATTTCTAGCAGAATCAGTCAGGTTTTGATTTTTATCTGTTAGTATTTGCTAGAATCCATGATACCATGTATCTGAACAAGATGTCCAGGACCTCCAGCAGAAAAAAAAAACAGGCCCATAACATTAAAGATCCAGCAGTATATTTAACTGTGGGCATGGGGTACTTTTTATTCATGTGTGCACCAAACCCATCTGGTGGGTTTGCTGCCAAAAAACTTTTTTTTAGTTTTATCTGACCATAAGAAGTCAGTCCCATTTGAAGTTTGAGTTGTGTCTGACAACTGAGTGTTCTGGAGTTTGTTTTTGGAGGAGTAATGAGGATTTTTTCTTGAAACCCCAAACAACTTGGTGCTATTTGAGATATATTATTTTTAAGCTTTCTGAGACTCAAGACTCAACTAATCTCTGCAATTCTCCCGCTGTGATCCTTGGAGAGTCTTTGGCCACTCAAACTTTCCTCCTCACCGCTCATTAGCACAGTTTAGACACATGTCCTCTTCCAGGCAGATTTGTAACATCTTTATTTAATTGGAATTTCTTGATTATTGCCCTGATAGTGGATTCAATGCTTTAGCTTTTTTCTTACAGCCACTTTCTATTTTGTGAAGCTCAACAATCTTTTGCTGCACATCAGAACTATATTCTTTGGTTTTACTCATTAAGATGATGATTTTGGGGAATTTGCCCTTTGTGTTTCCTCATGTTTATAAGTCATGGCTGGACAATTTCATGTTCCTAGTCATTCCTGGGAATATGCTTCAGAGATATTTTACTGATAAGAATTTCAAAGGGTGCCAATAATTGTGGCCAACGTGCTTTGGAGAAAAACATTTATTACATAATGAAATTTTTTCCCCAATTTGAATAGTTTTACTTCCATTAAAGGTTTGTTTTTTGCAAATTTTTTGAATGAAAAAATAAAAGGATAAACAATGCAGATTTATTTTCACAGCCGTTTGTATACTCGTATACAAATGTATAGTATAATGCAATGTAAGTCGCTTTCGATAAAAGCATCTGCCAAATGTATAAATGTAAATGTCTTTGATCATATTTACCAAATGGTGCCAAAAATTCTGACCATGAGCCTTAGTGAGCAAAAGAGATTCCTTTCAAAAAACATAAAAAAGCAGGAAAAGCATAGCTTATACCTGTTGGGAAAGTGTTGGTTTGAAGGACCATCTGCTTGGGTTGAGTCTGCTTCTGTGCAGGTAAGCCCACCTGAGCTGATGCCAAAGACTGTTTGACGATCACTCCTTTAGGTTGCTGGATCACCTGACAAAGTAAAAACCAAAGCAATAAGAACTCAGCATGCAAATATTATTCCTAAATAAATACAGCAAATAAGCAAAATGCAGGGTATGCAGGGTTCGGTCCACCTCGAGGACATCACACAAGCCATTTTAGACAGGAGCACTTCCTGCACACCCTCAGAGCACTTTCTGATTGTGAAGTAATCAGAACCTCTAAAGTCTATTCAGGTATATGGGAAATGAGATTCTGTATTTCAGTGGAAATCCATCAAGACGTCCAATAAAATGGTGATATTAGATTACAGAAAAACAAATCATGACATTATTTGAATATGATAACATGACATTCCTGGTACGAAATGGGGTAAGACTCATGCATCTTTGTCTCTGGTGTAAAACTAATTTGGCTCTGCTTGGGCTTGTGGGATACTGGTGGTTTTAAGTGAATTAGCCTGTACACCGTGGGCGGTGGTGAGTTAACCAGGAAATGAAGACAAAGTGAAGAGAGGCTGTCATAAAAATGAACCAGTGCACTGGGAAGGAGGCAGTGTGAAATTACACACACACACAGTCTACTGAGTCTACTATTACATAAAACATCAAAACACTGTATTCAGGACCCCCAAACACACATACCTGAATTCCAGACACCATATGGTGCTCTAACTATTGATAGAGAAATCATATCTGCATATTAACATTAAAATTATGCAGGTTTGTTTCCATGGTGAAAACACCAACACTGAATGATCATTTGTTTTCTTTATTATCGAATTACTCTTCCTTGTTTCATATAGGCCAACCCCTGAAATCATCTTCATGATGAATGACACTGCCGGGGGCGGGGTTTACCAGCTGAGCTGTTTTGGTTGGCTGGTTGGGTTTGAGGGCGGAGCTGACGGCCGCAGTTGGCTTCTGGTTTGCGGCCTTGGTTGAATCTGAATCGGAGGGCTTGAGTTGGGCGCACTGCTGAATGAAGAGCTGCGAGTTCGGGGTGAGCTGACGGACAGCTGGCAGGCTCCTCTGAAAGAATGAACATCAGTTTTTTAATTTAGCTCATACCAAAGAGGTTGTGGCTCATTCATACATGAGCTGTGAAGGTCTGATAATAGATTTCATCTTAAAATCAGGTCAAAAATGAGGTCAGTACCCTCATATGTACCCATCTGACTTTGTCGCAGTTGCTGATGACATCTAAATGGGGTATAAAAGTGAAAAAGCTGCAATCACCTTCAGGAAAGGCACTAGATATGGCTGCGGGGATGATTTGAGCTCTATGTAGAGTTTGTCAGTGAACTCTTCTGCCTCTAGTTTCCCATCCTACATGCAGAGAAGAGAGCAAAAGCGCATTTAAACGTATAATGTGTTGTGATGTATGTGACACATTGGTTTTGAAAGCAGCGAGGGACATACCAGCAGGCCTTTGACAAGAGCTCGGACGTTTTGGGCCATGTTGGCAGAGCGAGTGCCGCTCGATGCTAGCTTCATAAGAGTGACCAAGAAGTTCTTACACTTTTTCACATTCTCCAAGGTCTCCTGATGATAAAGATCAAAATTAAATATTTTTAGTTTTATGATGCACATAATATAGTGCTTAAATTTATTAGAGCACCACCCAGTGTAAGGTTTGTGCCATAAACGTATCGATGATTACCAAAGTCATTTTTTATGTTTCTGTAATGGTTAGTCCACACCAGTATGTGTAAGCTCTTTAGTCACAGTAGTGTTTCTAATGCTAAAATATAATTATTGGAAGTCAATAACAACAGAGACTGTGGAAAAGTACATAAGTACATAACGCCAGCGAGAATGCAAGCTGTTATCAAGGCCAAAGGAGGCCATAGAAAATAAAAAATGTGATTTTTTGGGTTATTATGTGTGAACAAAGACTATTTAGTTGTTTCAGTTTGTTATTTGCCTAATAAATGACAATAACATTTTTAGTTTTTGTCAGATTCCTAAAATATGCATTTTCTCTTTATGATGACAGGTGGTCTAATACATTTGTTAAGCATTGTATATATACAGTTGCAAGAAAGTTTGTGAACCACTTGCAGAATTTGTGAAAATATAAATAATTTTAAACAAAATAAGAGAGATAATACAAAATGCATGTTATTTTTTATTTAAAACTGTATTGAGATTTTACATAAAAAATGTTTATATTATATATATATATATATATATATATATATATATATATATATATATATATATATATATATATATATATATATATATATATATATATAGTCGACAAGAAAAAAAATCTGAATTTATAAATATGACCCCTTTCAAAAGTATGTGAAGCATTGATTCTCAATACTGTGTGTGGTTACCTGATGATCCACGACTGTTTTTATGTTTTGTGATGGTTGTTCATGAGTCTCTTGTTTGTCCTGAGCAGTTAAACTGAGCTCTGTTCTTCAGAAAATCCTCCAGGGACTCAAACTCAACTATTAAAAAAGGTTCAAACATTCACTGATGCTCCAAAAGGAAGGAAGGAAAAAAAAAAAAAAAAAAGATATTTAAACAAAATAAGAAAAATGTGGTTATTTTGATCCTGTTCAAAAGTTTTCACCCCTCGACTCTTAATGCATCGTGTTTCCTTCTGGAGCATCAGTGAATGTTTGAACCTTTTTTAATAGTTGAGTTTGAGTCCCTCAGTTGTCCTCAGTGTGAAAAGATGGATCTCAAAATCCTACAGTCACTGCTGGAAAGGGTTCAAATATACAGAAAATGCTGGAAAACTGATGAATCTGCAGGAGCTGGAGGATTCTTCTGAAGAACAGAGCTCAGTTTAACTGCTCAGAACAAACAAGAGACTCGTGAACAACCATCACAAAACAAAAAAGTAGTCGTGGATCATCCAGGTAACCACACACAGTACCACCAAAACTTTTGAGTGGGGCCAATTTAATAAATTCAGCTACTTTTTTGTCTTGGCGAATATATATATATATATACATCTTTTATGTAAATAATATGCATTTTGTATGATCTGATTGAAAATGTATGATTTTGTATGAAAAATATTTACATTTTCTGCAAGTGGTTCATATACTTCTTGCAACTAATATATATATATATATATATATATATATATATATATATATATATATATATATATATATATATATATATATATATATATGCTCATTTCCTCTAATTTTATTTTTTAAAATGATCTAACATTGATTTAAGAACTTTTTAATAATTAAAAATAACAATAATTAAAAGTTATTTAATAACAGTTAAATGTAATATTTAGCACATTCATTTCCATTTTTCATTCTGTATATTATAATGTTGTGATGCCTAAATTTATTTGCAGCATTTTAAGTTTTTACTGTTTTATTTTTTAATTATTTATACAAAAAAGTACAACATTTTGGTAACACATTATAATAAGGTCCCATTAGTTAATGTATAAAATTAATTAACAATGAACATTATATTTGTTACAGTATTTATAAATCAATATTTATTAAATTTATTAAATGTTGAAATTAATATTAACTAAGACTAATAAGTGCTTTAGAATTATTTTCATTGTTAGTTCATCTGAATTAATGTAGTTGAAGGGTTAGTTCCCCCAAAAATGAAATTTCTGTCATTAATCACTCACCCTCATGTCGATCCACACCCGTAAGACCTTCATTCATCTTCAGAACACAAATTAAGATATTTTTGATGAAATCAAATTCTGTCCCTCCATAGAGATTCTACTTAACTACAACTTTCAAGGTCCAGAAAGGCAGTAAAGACATCATTAAAATAATCCATGTGACTCCAGTGGCTTAATGAAGTGATGCGAGTGCTTTTTTTGTGCAAAAAAAAAAACATAATTTACCACTTTATTTACGAAAATATTGATCTGCAATGTGCATTCATTAGAGCATCACAACGCATGCGTTTTTTGTGTTCACGTTGTTCAAGTTGTAGTTGAGTTGAATCTCTATGAAGGGACAGAAAGCTCTCAGATTTCATTAAAAATATCTTAATTTGTGTTCTGAAGATGAATGAAGGTCTTACAGGTGTGGAACGATCTGACCCCTTAGCTAATGTTCACAAATAAAACCTTATTGTAAAGTGTTACAAATTTTTAATATAAGCCATCATATTTTAATATCAATGCATCCCAACACACATGAACTCACAGCTGTAACAGTGACTGGGGCTGATGAAGTGTTGGATCTGGCTGCTACATTAGGAGACACCATTCGTGGGGTATTACTCTGGCTGGAGAGAGCACCTCTACCCACAGACTGCAGACAAATGAAGCAAAGACATGATTAGGTAGATGAATGCGACACTGAATGACCTACATTTCTATTTAAATCACTGAGAGAAAGCTAACAATGCATTTCAGTCAACATCTTGCCCTGGAGTCAGAGTATGAATCATTTTTTAGTTTTGTTGTTGTTTGGATCAATAATTGATGCAGCCGACGTGAGTAATACCTTTACAGCTGAGGTATTAATTACGGTAGTTGCGGTGACAGAATTAGTCCTCTGGTTAAAGGTCCCTGATGTGCTGCTGTTGGGAGTCATTTGACTGGCTTTGATAACAATGGTGGAGCTGGGCTTTCTGATGGCCGTCCCTATAACACCGGCTGGTTTAATGATGGTAGTTCCTGTTGTACATGATGGCGTGAAAATAGTGGTCCCTGTAGCACTGGGTGGTTTCTGAACGGCAGTCCCTGGAGTGGGGTTAAGTTTAATATTGGTAGAAGCTGATGCACTTGAAGCTGGGAGAGAAACTCTGATGATTGGTGTAGCAGTTACAGTCGCCTGTGAAAACAGATATGTGAAATACATTGGTGCATTTCTGAAAGTTCACTTTAAAAAAAAAAAAGATTTGAAATTAAATGCTTGTAACATATGCTATATAATGGTTTTTCAAACTATTTCAATGCTAGGGACGACCAAATATGATTATCCCCCCTTGCTAGGGACCCTCTTCCTAATATCCACCTTATTTTTCAATGCAGAAGTAAGGTGTTTTTTGTGAATGTGTGAGACTTCCAATTTATTAGCTGTTTTGTACAGTTAAAAATAACTGGAAGTTATTTGGAAGTGAATGACACCAGAGGCCAGACACATTAAATTTACCTGAAAAATAAGGTGGATAGAGAGGGCTCTGCAGGTTACGAATCCATTTATACTGTGAAAAACAGTGAAAAAAACTTTAAGACTTACGCAATTTCATTAAAAGTAAAATTACATCAAATTGAATTAAATAATTCTTACATATTTTAATTGAATAACTGAACAATCCTAAATCAATTATTCAATTAAAATATGTAATTAGATGGAATTGTACTATGAATTAAATTGCGTTTTTGAGTGTGATTTTGACATGACATGTTTGATGAACTGAATGTTTTTTCCAACATTACTTGATCAGCTTTTATTTATAATTTAATTAGAGCTAAAATAAATTATTTAAATGGTATCTAGAAAATATTTATTTTGTATTAAATGTTATATTTTTAAACAATTATAATATAATTGTGTTAATATTAAAATATTCATATTTTAAAAGAAATAAAATCAATAAATATTAATACATTATAATGTAATATATAACCTTTTAATTTCTCCACCGATACTGATTATTTAGAGTGATATCTGCCGATAGTTTGGGGGTTCTGACTTTTATACCTTCTTTTAAATTAATGATAATTTCATTACAATTAATAATTAATTATTATATTTTTAATTATTTTATTCTGAAAGAAATGCAAATAAAAACTTTATTCTTCTTAGCTGATTTTACATAAATCCCAAATTCAGTGCATTTTCCTGCCCTCTTTTGATTGACAGGATATATCGGCACACTATATCTGATGATAGTGTGAAAATTTGCTTTTATCAACCAATACCGATTATTGGCCGATATATCGGTGCATCTCTACTTTTAATAAATTCAAATGTATTTGTATGACACTTTTCATACTTTAAATAGGCATACATAAAATCAGAAAGAAATATGCAGCGATATATATCGGCCAAAAATCGCTATTGGCCGATAAAAGCAAATATTCACATTATCGGTTATAGGCTAATAGTATATAAACAGCTGATATTCAGGGCCGATATATCCTGTCAATCAAAAGAGGGCAGGAAAATGTATTGCATTTGGGCTTTGTGTAAAGAAAATGTAAGAAACCAGATTGATGTTAAATATTAATAGTAATTATATGAATCAAACCATAGAGGAAGTTAAGAAATATTAACTTAATCTTCAGAATTTAGTTGATGTGTGTTAATATTAATTTGAGTAATGTGTTTGTGTTTATAACTGATACCAGTTACTCTGATACATGTTTATGAAATAGAGAGAATAAAGTTTTAATTTGCATTTCTTTCAAAATATAATATTTCAAAATTTGATGATTAATAATTAAATATTGAAATTGTCATTAATTTCATAGAAGGTATAAAAGGCAGAACACCCAAACTATCTGTATCATTATCAGCAGATATCACTCTGAATAATCGGCTATCGGTAGAGAATTTTTTTTATTATTTTTACATAACTGCATATGCATACAACAAGATTTTTTTTTATTATTCATTACTGTTAAAACATTTAGCAATTTTGGTAACACTTTACAATAAGGTTTCATTAGTTAATGTTAGATAACTAATTCAGTTAGTTAATGTTAATTTTTCAACATTTACTCATACGTTGTATTTTGTTAACATTAGTTAATGCAATGTTAACTAACAATGAACAACTTTATTTTTATTAAAGGTGCACTATGTAATATTTTCTGTCCGCGAGAGGTCTAATCAAAACAAAGTCGTAGCTTGATAACGCCAAGTTTGAGAGCGGAATCTTGGGACGTGGTCTTCACCTCACAGTCGGTGGAAAAGAATAAGGATAGAACTTGGGAACAAATCATGTTCATAGATGCGATTATTAACGTTACTGTAGTATGAAGCAGAGCAGGAGCGAGTGTTGCGGAGCTGAACGAGGCCGCTGGAGCGATTGTGCGACACACGCCGCGAGCAGCAGATCTTTTATTATGCCACAGTCGCCGGCACTGCTTCCACTTTTCCGGTCATGAGTATGAGGTAACGCAGCTCTGTTTATCATATTAGAAACATTTGAGAGTGTTGAAAATGATGTTATAACGTTACTCTGTGCGTTCGCTCGGCGGCTGCTGTGAGACACTGTTACACACTGCAGTAAGATTTAGAATATCATATTAAATGCTGGCTGGCTTGTGTTGATAAATGGCATGAAATTAATTTTAAAACGTATTGTATGATGGAGAAAAATCTGTATTACTGTTACTAAAAATTAAGCTGCATCTGATTATGCTATGTTAGCTACTTGACAAAATAGTGTTTTTCTCTGAGGCATGGTAAAGCATGGTACTTGCAAAAAAAATCAAGAAAATTCGATTTAGACAATAAGACTAAACACATTGAGCTATATAACAACAATTAGTTTTCTGTCTATAAATATATCAAAACAGTTGTTCCCTTGTCTATTAAAACATGCAAATATTCGGAAACCGAGGGTAACGCGGGTATGACGCAATTGACAGTCGACTCCTCACACGTCCCAGAGCCTTGGTAAAAATTGCAATTTTTTCACGATTAACAAATAATTGCAAACATTTGGGATATTTTAAGTACTCAACTGAACAAAATATATAACACTGGCCTAGTGGGTTTTGTATATTTTACTGCAAAATTCTTACATATTGCACTTTTAACTAACATTAACAAAGACTAAATACTGTAACAAATGCATTGCTCATTGATATTCATGTTAGTTAATATAATATTTTAATTTTAATTAAATAATATAATTATTTAATTTTAATCTTATTGTAAAGTGTTACAGCAATTTTTTTTTGTCCAGATTGTCCATGGACCCCCTTCCCTGATCTGTAGACCCCAGTTTGAAAACCACGTCATATCACTTTTGTTTCTATACCCCTGCAGCCAAAAAGACTGACCAAAATAACACACCTGTGAGGATGGAGGTCTAACTATAGCAGCAGCATTGGCACTGGCTGGTTTTGGCAGCATTCCCTGAGCCTGAGCCTGGGCCAGAGCCTGCTGAGACACCAACATCAACTGCCCACTGTCACTGCGGATTAACACCATTCCTTCAGAGGCAGGGGAGAGACAGCAAGACATTGCCAAGAAGACTGATAAGTAGGCCTGATGGTTAAGTATAGTGTTACAGTTAGTGTGCACCAAGACATGAGACAACATTAGATCCTGAAACAACACACCTTGTGGAACCTGGAAGTTGGCAGGCAGCTGCAGTGGCACAGTCTGAGGGGTGCGTGTCATTGGTACACTTTGTGATGGGGTGGAAATCCTTGGCAATGTCACGACCGCCCCTTTGGCTGTGGTCAGTGTGGTGACCCTGGGCTGGCTTATGGCCACGGAGCTCACGGACACCCTTCCAGGCTGAGGAACCAGAGCCAAACTGGTGGCCCCCCCTGGTCCCTGAACGCTGGATGTCACTACCCTGGCCCCTACAACCACTGGCGCGGTGGGTCGGATCTGTGCAGGACCTGCTATGATCTTTGGAGAGGGTTCAGATGAGGCTGAGGTACTGGAAATCACAGCAGCTGTTACATTTGGTTTTAGCTGCTCTCCTTCCCCGTTAAGGGAAGCTGAATCTGGGTTGTTGTTTTCATCAGATTTTGAGTCTTTGAGTCGTTTCTTGTCTAACGCGGTTTCCAGCGACTCTTCATTGTTGCTTGTTTGCGCGTCGTTGATGTTTTCTCTTTCCTCTGTTGGCGCACGAGACTGATCATCGTGTAATTTATCTGAGCCCGATGTTTCAGACATTATTTAGCCTACGTTTACGATATATTAAACTCAAATTGAATAATTTGGTACAAAAGATCAACCTGAAACGATTTTTCCCATCTATGTGCTCGGATAATCAAATTTATATGTACAAACGCGTCGAAGACTCGACGGATGTTCAGCTTTGGCCATCTTGTGACGGAATTGTGATTCATTCAAAAGATTCGAATCTTTTGAATTCATCAAAACTATTCATGGTTCAGTGATTCTTTCTGCACGTTAACGTTACACAGTTAAAGTAGCCTGTGTGCCAGCCCGAACCTCGCCAACAACATTTTTTGGACGGGAAGTTCGGTCTGGACTCGATCCATTGTGGAGTATGCTCGGCTCCCAGAAGGCCGAGCCAATCAAATTGCCAGGGCGGGCTTTAATCGATGATGGACAGGCTATCTGTGGTTACGTAACCACCCACGTCATCAAAGAGCGCTTGGGTTGAATTGGTTTTCACCAACGATGACTGCAGCTGGAGAAGTAATATGTTTATATTCCGCTATCACATCTGTAATAAATAATGATGGGCAGAGCGAGGCTTCGTGAAACACTGAAGCAGTTGAATCAAATGTGCCGTGATGATTCGAGGCTTCGAAACAATCTGACACTTGACTCCACGGTGACCCCTAGTGGTCAAAAGAGTGTAAATGCAACAAAACTCAAACTAAACATGCAGTAAAAACACCTTTTACAAATCTATTGCAAATGTTTTATTGAAAGTAAAATCTATTAAATGCAATTAACTAATGGACTATATGCACGGGTTACTTCCTGGTTGTCGTTAAGCCAGCTCGAGCACTTCCGGTGAACTGTTAGCTGTTCATTCTGTAGTCGTTGTACATCGACACAAAACCATCTATGGTTGACTTTTTAATGTTGTATTTATATTTTAATGTAGTTATCACATTTACCTAATTTGCCAATAAACCAGTTTTATTGATTGCAATAAAGACGAAGCTATTGGGACTGTTTAAAAATGCCGTGTCTGTAATTAGACACGCACACACATTTTTTCCCAGCACTTCAAATGTTATTTTTAATTCTGAGGTAAAATTTCCTAGCTAAATAGGTGATTATACTTTGACATATTTAAATTTGCGCGCTGTTGTGACGACGCATGACAAGTGACAACATTAACATGGCGGATGTAGTACGTCCGAATTCCATTCATACTACTCATATTCATACTATATAGAACGTACTGTTTTAACGGTCGGGAAGTACGTTCAAATTCAAATGTAGTACCTACTCATGTAGTATGCGATTTCGGACGCAGCCACTGTGATGACCACAAACATTATTTGTTCATCCTTCTGAGATTGTCCCCATTGTAAAACCGAACTTTTAAAAATATAGGAAATTTAACATTTGATAGAAAACACTTATCTAAAAATAAAAAAGACAGTAATTAGCATTTTAACCACCAGATGGCGGCAAAGTAGCATTTATTTGCGCACATATCAGCCATTTCTTCTAAACGTTTTTCACTTCGTTTTTGACTAAATATTAAACATGATAAAATAACTAGGTTTAAAATACATTTTGTCAATGTGAAGTATGAAATACTCACAAAATCTTATGAATAACAATAACTTTTATTGTGAATTACACAGAAAGCGAGCACCGTGCTCTCCCTTTGTAATCACAGCAGCTGTCAGTCAGTGCAGTGCAAGATCAATGATTTCAGCACACTTGTGAAAACACACATTTATTCAATTAATCTAACTAAAGTGCACAATAAATATTTAATTTTTGAAGCTTTTTTTCCACATAAAAGTGTGAAAACTAATGGTCGAATTGAATTTAGCCGAGGAGGAACATTGAGGTACGTCTTTATTTATTTATTTTTTTATGCTGTCTTGCGTTTGAATAACTAAATTAATGCTATGCCACACTATTTAAGTGACTATATTCTGATTATAAACTAAGTATTACACTACTGATGCTCAACACACCAGCAAATGACATCTCACCGGAAGTTTTCGAGCTGGCTTATATTAATGCGGAAGTACTAAAGAACGCTCCGTGCATATAGTCCATTCTCTAATAAGATTAGGCTACATATAGAGTGACTTTATATCTGTTCTTTTATCAATTTTCAAGGCTTGTTTCTCTGTTCCATGGCTCAAGCTAAACAGGCCAATAAGAGATTAATAACTACCATTATTCATTTTAATTATTCTAATGTCTAATTAAAAAATCTACAAATTTATAAAACTGATCAGAGATCAGGTAAAACCCATAGACGTTCAATGCTTCTCAGGTGAATCTGCATGATTCATGGGTTAACTTTATCATCGTCCTCTACCGGTGAACCTCTGAAATTTCGAACTGTTTTGAAATGTTTCGAAACAGTGATGACGCAATGAAGCCTCGTTTACTAAAATCACGTGACTTTGGCAGTTTGATACACGCTCCGAATCACTGATTCGAAACAAATGATTCATGAAGCTTCGGAGCTTCATGAAGCATGTGTTTCGAAATCGGCCATCACTAGTAATAAAATAAATCGACAGCGCATTAATTTTAAAAGACTAACAAAGAACCGCAATCAAGGCATTTGTCGATGGGAAAGATGTGTTTGCCGTCCTTCCAACGGGATTCGGCAAAAGTACAAGTTCAACATACGTCACTTACTGCGTTGCTCTGATTGGTTGTAGGTCTATCCAATTGAGTGCAGAGTTGTTGTTTTTTACTGGTTCGGTTAAGACACGCCCCATAATTCAAGTGCAATGGAGCAGTATCAGACTCACATTCTGCCTAGAATATGAGTATGACGAAGTCAGGCTACAGTTAAAGGGTTCACCCAAAAATGAAAATGCTGTCACCCTCATGCCGTTCCACACCCGTAAGACCTTCGTTGATCTTCAGCACACACATTAAGATATTACTATTATAAAGCGACGAGAATATTTTTGGAGCGCCAAAAAAAAACAAAATAACGACTTATTTAGTGATGGTCGATTTCAAAACACTGCTTCATGAAGCATCGGAGCATAAATGAATCAGTGTGTCGAATCATCATTCAGATCGCGCGTCAAACTGCCAACGGCTGAAATCACGTGACTTTGGCGCTTCGAACAGCAGATTCGACACACTGATTCATCTGTGCTCCGATGCTTCCTGAAGCATTGTTTTGAAAAATATTCTCGTCGCTTTATAATATTAATATTGAACCACTGTACTCATATGAACCAATTTAAATATGCTTTTAGTACATTAATGGATCTTGAGAGAGGAAGTGTTGCTCCCTACGGAACCATCGGATTTCAACTAAAATATCTTGTGTTCCGAAGATTAACGAAGGTCTTACGGGTGTGGAACGGCATGAGGGTAAATAATAAATGACATAATTTTTATTTTTTGGTGAACTAACCCTTTAAGCCAGTAGATGGCAAAAAGTGACTGTGTTTTTGTGTGTGTGTGTTGTCATTGAAACTGAATTGTTCACGAATCAACTGCGCTTTTATTCCGTTAGAAATTACAATAAAGCAACAGATTTTTCTTAATGTTGTCAAATGCAAAAAGTTTTATTTGTTTAATTACATTTTACAACTCTTCTGCCACCATTTTTTTGTGAACGACTCGTGAACTGAACGAGCATCATGAGATCCACGAGATGCTTTGTTCCGAATCACTTTTAGATTCAAAAGCATTTATTGACTCGGTCAATCAAAGTCGTATTCGTTCAGATCCAATAACCAATAAAATGCTCACTTTAAGTTCTTGGAATGAAATCCTGCCAATATGTGCATTTATATTTGCATTTTATTAATACAACATTTTTAAATACAGTCTTGAAGTGAAAAGGCATACCTTTGAATCTTGTGCTTTATGTTTTTTATATTTCCCAGATGTCAATAAACAAGTCTTGGTGATTTTTAAAAACTTTTATTAACAATATCACATTACATTCTTCTCAAACTTTAATCTCATGGATTATAAACCAGTTTTAAAGTGTAGCCAGACACTGTAAATTTATGGTCAAACTAAAAAGAAAATGTTTTTTTTCTGAGTAAGATTAAAAATAAAAATACTGCCGGTAACAGCACAAGAGAAATTCTTCTGACTGGCTTACAGTTTTTCCTATTTGAACTTGTCTGCTAAAATAAGAATGAAGAACAGTGGGAGAAAGAAATACACTTTTTAATGAAATCTTTCAGTTTCGTGACTGTGTTTGACAAAATGAGGGTTCATCTATTCATTTGATCCTCCGGAAACCCACAGCTGTGGTTTAACCTTTATGTGTGTGCATGTATTTGTCTAATTAGAGCTGCTATTCCTCCCTGGTGTGATATGCTATTTATGAGAGTAACACTTGAAGATTAGCAACATAAATCATTAATCAAACAGCTTTTTAAATAAGTATGGCAAATGAAATTCTTTACAGGGTGTCATATATGGAGTCTAACATTAGTTTAGCTTCTATAGCTGTCATGGTGAAGACAAATCCAGCAAAAGTGCAGTCAGTCGTGAAGTTTTAAAACAAACCATCATATAGGGAATCGAATGGAGATCACTCAGTATGGCCAGAGAAGTTCGGAAAAATTCCCATTTGAGTTTTAAACAACATTTTTTCTTATTTGAACGTGTTTATTTAGGGACAGTACCAATGAAAATATGTCTCGTAGGCTTACAACATAAACAAAACATCCCTTATATTCAGTTAAAAATACCATATACAGTTTGTTTGTCAGGGCAGGCAGCTAATCCAGCGGTTCCTGTTTGATTCGAATGACGGAGGTCGTGACCCCACGGTGACTTCGTTTGACCTCTCTCCTCAGAACGTACTCACTGAACTGGGTTGAGTCCACACCACCTCCACAAGAAGCAGCGATCTCAAAGCCTCGCTGCTGCAGTCGCTCCAGAACCTGATGAACACAAAAATTCCCAAACACACACCAAATCACTATCCTTTCATATTCAATATATGTCACTCATATTCTACAGTACCAACAGTCCAAAGAAATAATATACACTATCATTTGGGGGCGGCACAATTTATACTTCACTTCAGCATTTAATTTTTGAAGTGAACCGTTGATTCACAAGGTGTAGTCGAAGAAAAACTGCGTAAACAGAACAGACCGGTGTGGTGAGAATTCGATTCCCCCAAAGAGCTTAGAACCCAAGAGGCGAAACTCTTATCCTTTTTGGGTAACAGCCACTAGATTGCGCTCCGGTAGTGCGGCCGCCATTATGGGGTGAAAATATTAACTGGACCATTGAATCCTTCACATCTTACGTACCCAAAATCACCAAATTTCACAACCAAATCAGAAGCACAATAGAACATTTTTCAAATGAAATCATCAGTAAATTGTATGGCTCCTACAGTAAATGTTGTATTGTCTTATATATGTTTTATTTTACCAGTTGTGGAATCCAACCATTCATCCATCTGAGGTAACGTAGTTATTGAGTATTTCCATTTTATGCAACTTTACACATTCATTAATGGTAAATTAATAATTAATACATTTAAGATCATCATGTTTGCAGCGATATAGATCAGATCTAATGGAATAATAATAGTATCACTCCGCTATCTGAATTGAAATAGGCTATATTGTACATTTTTATGGATCACGCTACAAAAATAATGATCTTATAATACATGATGCATTGCTGTGTCCGTTATCGCATAATTCACACTTTTGGACACTTTTGCTTTAACGGACATTAGACAACACTGCAAAATCAAGCTGTTATATTCATATATTTATTGTCCAACATTCACAATTTTTCTGATGCATGTCCTTAATTTAATTACTTGAACTTCAAAGAATTTTAACCCAAACTGACTGGGTTTCTAGAAAGCAAAGGTTTTGTGAAAAAAGTAGAAGACTTAAACACAAAATCTGTAAAATAAACTGTTAAAAGGATTTGATGATCACTAGTGATTGTATTTTATTCTGTGTTGTCATCATTCAGGTTGGATTTCAGCTTTAATGCACATTTTTTTTAACAAAGCAGCTGATATCACCATAGAAACTAGTGGACTGACGACTCACTTTCACCCCAAAATGGCAGAAACGCAGGGCTGCTGCTGGGCGTCGATGTTGCAATGGAACATTCTATTGAGTGTCGCTTCTTGTTAGTGTATATTCTTTGATTCCCCCCCCAGGAATCAGGTCTCCTTTAGGACCCGAGTGATCCCATTGGTTCAACTGACTTTTAATGGGTGGTATTTTTAGCACCCGATTATAATTGCTGCAAAAATCTTTTTATGATTTATATAGTTTAAAATGTGTTATAATGATGATCAATGTCTTTTAAATGACATGTTTTATTTACTAGTATGCTATAGGTTGTGAAATCAAGCATTTCTCGTTCTTACTGTTTTTAATTAGCTTATGTACTAGCATAGCATACATCTGCTTAGCCTGCTAGCTAAGCTTATATTATGTTAAGTGTTTTTTATTTCCAATACCTTTGTCCATTTTGTTTTATTCTGCAAAACATAGGCATTCATTTTATATTTCAAGCATGTTGTTTGTGCACTTAATGTATTAAACATCTTACAATAGTAAAGTAGGTTATAATAAGGCAAGACATCATGACAACACCTTTTGATCAGGCATTACCACCTGGGTCCTAAAAGAGACCTGATTCCTGGGGGGGACTCGATTTCTCATGACACTGGAACACATGCAAGCTACAGCGACAATGGAGGCCTACATAGACGAGAGATTGTGTGAAGAGGTTAAAGTATCCTCATTTATACAACTCTAGCATGAAAGAATACAAAGATGTTTACATGGGTTGTAACTCGTGGCGAGAGATTGCTCAAAATGCATATGCGTCAAACGCCTGAGTCATAATAGCGAAGTATAATTTTCAAGGCTGTGCATTCGACTGCATATGCATAAAAAAAAAAAAACTGTATAAATTCTGCTTTATATTTACCAAGGCTGCATTTATTTGAACAAAACTACAGTAAAAACAAATATATAATGAAATAATATTACAACTGTTTTCTATTTTAATATAGAATGTTAATGTCAAAGCTGAATTTTCAGCATCATTACTCCAGTCCTCAGTGTCACATGATCCTTCAGAAATCATTCTAATATGATGATTTGCTGCTCAAAATAATATATTAATATTATCAATGTTGAACACAGTCAGTTGTGCTGCTTAATATTTTTGTGAAAACTTTTTTTCATGATTAACTGATGAATATGAAGTTCAAAAGGACAGCATTTGTTTGAAATAGAAATATTTTGTAACAGCAATATTTTGTAAGGAAGATATTTTGAAGAATGTTGGTAAGGTGCCCATTAACTTCCATAGTAAGAAAAAAAATACTATGGAAGTCAATGGGGTCCATCAACTCTTTAGTTACCAACATTGTTTAAAATATCTTCTTTTGTGTTCAACAGAAGAAAGAAACTCATACAGGTTTGGAACAACATGAGGGGGTGTAAATGATGAACATTTTTGGGTGAACTATCCCTTTAAAAGGATAGTTCACCCAAAAATGAAAATTTGATGTTTATCTGCTTACCCCCAGTGCCTCCAAGATCTAGGTGACTTTTTTTCTTCAGTCGAACACAAATTATGGTTTTTAACTGCAACCGCTGCCGTCTGTCAGTCAAATAATAGCAGTGATTGGGAACTTGAACAATAAGAGTCGAAAAAACTTCCATAGACAAATCCAAATTAAACCCTGCGGCTCGTGACGACACATTGATGTCCTAAGACACGAAACGATCGGTTTGTGTGAGAAACCGAACAGTATTTATATAATTTTTACCTCTAATACGCCACTCTGTCCAACTTCGTTCAGCTTCCGGTTAGTGAGGTCAGATCGCGCTCTGACAACGGAAGTGATGTCTCGCGCTCATTGAAGTATATGGGCGAGACATCACTTCCGTCTTCAGAACGCGTTTTTTGACCTCACTAACAGGAAGCTGAACGGAGTTGGACATAGTGGTGTATTAGAGGTAAAAATTATATAAATACTGTTCGGTTTCTCACACAAACCGATCGTTTCATGTCTTAGGACATCAATGTGTCGTCACGAGCCGCAGGGTTTAATTTTGATTTGTCTATGGAAGTTTTTTCGACTCTTATTGTTCAAGTTCCCAATCACTGCTATTATTTGACTGACAGACGGCAGCGGTTGCAGTTAAAAATCATAATTTGCGCTCGACTGAAGAAACAAAGTTACCTACATCTTGGATGTACTGGGGGTAAGCAGATAAACATCAAATTTTCATTTTTGGGTGAACTATCCCTTTAAGCCTTGTTTTCAGAAAATATATCTTGAATTAATCAGTAAATAATATGAAAATAAACAAACCCCTGTATTCTGCTTTTGTGTTCCACAGAGAGAGAGAGAAAACAGCATACGGGTTTGGAACGACATGAGTAAACAGTGACAGTGTTTTCATGTGTGTGTGAACTATCCCTTTAATTGAACACCCCTGGCGCAGAATCACTGTCGTCTTCTGTTAGGAAAACGGCACAGCAAAAGTGTTATAAACCATCTGTCCAGCAGCTCTCTCAGCTGAATAAAATGAGATACTTAAACCACTTGCTTATTTCGTCTTTCTTTCTGTATGTTTCTCCCTCACTCTCTCTCTCTCATGCTGTTTCTTCCAGTCCCACAGATCTTCGCTCCACAGAACTGTGAGATCACATTCCATTAGCGTGCCTTCAGGACATCCCTTTCTCTTTTGCTCTCCAGCGCTGCGTCACTAAATTTCCCTCCATCTACAGTTTTCCACCATCCTTCTCTTTCTTAGTATTTTCCGCCCACAACCTCTCATTTACAGGTCAAACTTTCTGTCTGTGTGCTCTCTGTGACTTTCCACTATGCTTTTGTCCTTCAACTCTCTTTTTCTCTCATTTTTCTTCTTTCCTGTCTTCTGCCTCTACTTTTCTCAATCTCCTGCTTCCATTAGTGTGACGGCAAATGCCAGGGGCCAAAAGATTTAATAAGCAAACAGGATTAGACAGCCTCTAGAAACACACACACACACACACACACACACACACACACACACACACACATGTTTGTTTTTGTGAATTGTGGGGACTTTCCATAGACTTCAATGCATTTTACACTGAACAAACTGTACATTCTATCCCCCTACCCTGCCCCTACCCCTAAACCTAACCCTCACAGGAAACTGTGCAAACTTTTACTTTTTCACAAAAACTCATTCTATATGATTTATAAACCCATTTACATTGTGGGGACCACTGGCTTATTATGAAATGGTTACAGAGAACAGTATAGAAAAAATTGCGCTCATATTGTACATTCATTCCTGACTAATTATTGGCCAGTGTTTGTATTTTCTAATGCTAAATCAGCTGAAGCTTCTGGATGGAGCCAGGTTCCATTTTTTAGTAGTGTCAGATCAATTAAGCGCGATGAGTCACATCTAACATAAATGTTTGTGTTTATGTAATATGTGTGTATATTATATATATATATATATATATATATATATATATATATATATATATATATATATATATATATATATATATATATATATATATATATATATATATACACACACACACACACAATATAATAATTTATACTCACAACTTTTATGTTTATACGATTAATCGATTTTCGTGATTAATCGATTTGACAGCACTAGGTTACATGTGGCGTATACATTATATAGTATACATTATATAAAAGAAAATAAAAATACTGAAAAAGTATAAATATATATATATATATTTATTTATATTTATATATATTTATATAATAATATAAAGCTTTTTTTTTTTTTTTTTTTACAAATATCATGAATTATTATTAATAATATAGCAATAACATAAAATATAATTATAATTAAATATCATTATGCTTTTGGGAAGTCATACCACATGACATTTTACAACCTGAACGAACCTTGCCTTGTCATAAAAAGCGTAAATTATCAGATATTTTAAGAGACTTATTGATGTTGATAGTCACGTAAGGGTCCTCTCTATGATATCATTTGTGTTTTATTTTATTTTTTTTGTTTTCCTGCATGTTGGTTGCACCACGTGACTTTGATTTGGTGGACAAGTTTTCAGTTAATTATTAAGCAGTGATCTCTATAATTAATTTGTAATTTGGCAGCAGGTATATTAGGCTGCTGTCACTTTAAGACCTGATGCACAGATCCATTATACTGTTACACATGCATTTTCTTTCTCAACTGTTTATGTTCACTTAAAAAAAACTGACTGTGTTTACATGAATACTCACCAAGACTGGCATTTTGACTTTATTTTGTGTTTGTTTGACTGTTTAAGCACAATAAGCAGTGAAAAAGATCTCAATTTAGTACTGAGAGGCGGCTTTATGTGGCACACTTTGGGTGTGAGCATAAAATCTTTGTGTCAAATTATGCGGAATACACGCAATCCCACACTGAAATTCAAGCCCTGAAACACCAACAATATTCATCCGGAGCAAACGAAACGAGTGATTGACATCTTGGTATGTGAGAAATTTTAGTATCGATATTGAAAAATCGATATTTTTGACTACACTATATTGCACTTAGTTTATTATTTGAGATGTCTTTTTAAAAGACTACAATTGAAAAATGTATATAATATAAAAAAAATTATACCCTATAAAGTAACTAGTATTATGACTTCATAACTTGCATGACTCATGTTCTCAAACAATACAAAGAAGTGATCAATGCTTCATAAAAATGAAATAAATGGTATTGTCAGGTATGTGTGAGGTGTGTATAAGGTGTTACGCACCTGTACAGAGTTGAGGTGGCAGTATCCGTTTAGAGGGAAGCGTATGACATGAGTGGAATCGTGGTTCCAGCCTGCGTTGACAGAGTTGCACATGACGTCTCCTATCTCTGGGAAGATGTCCTCGATGAGGGCTTTATCACCGCTGAGCGTTATCCTCTCTCCCAGCTCGGGGGCCACACGCACTACCACACACTCACACATGCGTGATGTGTACCTAGAGTCCTGCTCAGAACGCCAGCGCTCCAGCTCAGCCTGCAGAGGCTGCAGCTGGAAATACCGGGCCTCCTCGTACAGCAGAGAGTAGTCCTACACACAGACGCACAGACACAACTGATGTTCACCCCTCATTCAATCGGTGTTACAAACTCTTTTATTGTGTTGTGATTTGTCAAAGTAACTTTTTACTGCTGTTTCATGAACAAAACAACAGCATATTGGTTCAGAACAACATGATGGTGAGTCAAAACTGACAGTATTCCTTTATTCTTTAAATAATGCGGATGATAATATAATACTGATGCAGCATCAGATTTAAAGTCCTACCTTAAAGTCATCTGGGATGAGCAATTTTGATGTCCTGAGGAAGTTTAATATGTAGCGGAACATGTGTCCATCCCGATCTATAAAATAATGCTGCTTCAGGCTGTCCAATACGATCGGCTCTGTGCCATCAAACAAACGGCCAATCCTGAGAGAGGAACAGTCGGATATTAAAAGATTTAGATGTAACCAAACAACAACAACTTGCTTTCCTATACAAGGTTTTTCTCTTGTTAAAACACAATCACATGCAAACATGTATATATACACAAATAAATACAAATCTACATTTACACTACCGTTCAAAAGTCTTTCATGCTCTCCAAGGCTTATCAAAAATACATTAAAAACTGTTGTATTGTGAAATATTATTACAACTTAAAATAACTTTTCTACTTTAATATCTTTTAAAATGTGATGGCAAAGCTGAATTTTCAGCATCATTATTATTATTATCATCAATGTTGAAACTATGATGCAGTTTTATTTCAGTATTCTTTGATTAATAGAATGTTCAAAAGAACAGCATTTATTTAACATAGAACTCTTTTGTAACATTATAAATGTCTTTACTGTCACTTTTGATCAACTTAATGAACTGAATAAAACTAAATAAAAGAATTCAAAAAGTCTTACTGACCCCATGTCCCACAACCAAAAAACACATTTAAAAAGCATTTAAGATATTTAGATGTTTACTAAATCCTTCTATAAACTATTGAATCCCACAATAATATTTAAAATATCAGTAAGCTTAATATGCATAAAATTATCATTTATTGGTTACTTTCAATTGGGAGGTGGCTGTCCCGAACCCTAACCCCTCAAAAGTCTCTAAAATTGTCACTACCGAAACACTCATGACCGAAACGTGATGAAGTTTCGGTTGTGACATCATTGTTTTTTGAGTGTTATTCGATAAAATTTAGATTTATGTGTATACAACTGTTCAGAACGGTGCTAGGTAACCATTTGTTGATTATCATCTTTGAGCTAGACTCATAAGTATCTAAAATTGTCACTACCGAAACAGTCACGATCAAAACGTGGTGATGTTTCGGTAGTGACATGATTATTCTGGACAAAAAGGAACACACAATCCTTTATTTGGTGGAAATAAACAATTTTAGTACAGTTATGCAAATAATTAATATTTTAGTAGTGTTAAAATTCTGTAATGTTTTGTGGTCACTACCAACACATTACTGTCACTACCGAAAATGTGCAGTCACAACTGAAACATGGGATGTTTTGTCAAAAATAAAGTATATTGAATTATTAACTAAGATGTTATGATAGTGTTTGGTTCACTGTATATTCAAACTAATGAATCCTTCACTTTGAAATCAGTATGATAAACTTTATGCCTTTTACAAAGAAAGATTGGATTAAAAATACAACAAATCTCATAAATTACACTTGAAATATTGTTAAAATTGTAATTGTTATTGATTTACCTGTAAAAACTTTTTTAATAAAACAGCAAAAAAAAAAAAAAAAAATAATACTAATAATTATATATATATATATATATATATATATATATATATATATATATATATATATATATATATATATATATATATATATATATATATA
Source organism: Chanodichthys erythropterus (assembly GCF_024489055.1). Taxonomy (NCBI): domain Eukaryota; kingdom Metazoa; phylum Chordata; class Actinopteri; order Cypriniformes; family Xenocyprididae; genus Chanodichthys; species Chanodichthys erythropterus. The sequence continues at coordinate 36,435,766 of NC_090224.1, read as the reverse complement.
TTTATTTATTTATTTATTTATATATATTATATATTTACAAGGTAGATGTAAACAAAATCTTAATAGGTCAATGTAATCCTTCTTATTAAATTATTTATCCTTGTGTTTTGGTAGTGACAATTTTAAGGAGAGGAAAAATATTCCAAAACTCTCTGAAAGTACAATATGAGAATTAACTGCACAATTACTAAAAATGTGCACATTGGATATTATACAATTTGCATACATACAAACAAGATGAGATGTTTCCAACTCTGACTTTGAACCATTTTTGTAGAATAAACACCAATGTAGAGCACACTGCATGCGTCTAAAGAGATGTCAGTTTGCAGAATAAATGACTGTAACAATCTGAGGGAACATTGTTGTGACTAGCTGATACTTGGACGATTGAGAATTTTGAGAACAACGGTGTCAAAATGTTCATTAAAACAATCTAACATCATAAGTGTGTGCTCATATAAACACACGACTGTCCGGCTGACAGTTCTTTCGGTCAGCACAGTCTGGCTGAACCCTAGCCTACATCTGCATCAGCATCACGGATGGCATGGCTGGAGGCGGCGGCCATCATTGCTCCTGACGACGCAAATGTCATCATCTGGCACCCTGCTTCCTTTCTCTCTGATGAGTGCGATGTCATATTGATGTTGTTTGTGATAAAGTAGCCAAGAGGCGAATGGATCACAACTGTCACTTGTGCCAGTGCCTTTCTCTGAAACATCTATTTGACAATTATAAAGGCTTTCCGAGGCCTATACTAGATACAAGACCCTTTGAGACAATATGTGCGAGTATTTCTGTGCCACTGTAAAGGACAGTGGGAGGCGGGATCTGTGTGAGACATGTGAGCAGTTGTGAGACTGGATGCTAGTCTGGCTCAAAGCGCTTCAGGCTCCTTTTGGCCTGTGCTCTGATGTTTGACTCAGTCAGCAGCTACAAGACAATAATGCTCTTTGGCATTGCAGAAATATACCGGTCAGTGAGCTAATGAGCTCAGACAAGACACACACACATGCACACAAAACACACACATATGGAGCAAACACACATCATGAAGGACTTGTGTGTGAACAGACGTGTTCAGAGGATGACGTGTTTTGGAAATTTTAGGCTGACTGCCAAATGAGTTAGATGACAGTGGAATAAATGTTATTTAAAGGGGACCTATTTTGCCCCTTTTTACAAGATATAATATAAGTTTCTGGTGTCCCCAGAATGTGTCTGAAGTTTCAGCTCAAAATCCCCCACAGATCATTTATTATAGCTTGTTTTAAAGGCCCATTTTTGAGTGGAAGGAAATACATGCTGTTTTCGTGCATGTCCCTTTAAATGCAAATGAACTGCTGCTCACTAGCCCCTTTCCAGAAGAGGGTGGAGCCTACACCGCTCATGCCTTGGATACTCTGCCAAAAATGAAAACATCTGTTTGGTTTTGATCATCATCTCCATCACGATTACGCTCACGTGACACCGCAGTTAAAAATGAAAATAATGTCATTTATTACTCACCCTAATGCCGTTCCACACCCATAAGACCATTAATGTACTAAAAACGTATTTAAATCAGTTCATGTGAGTACAGTGGTTCAATATTAACATTATAAAGCGACGAGAATATTTTTGGTGCGCCAAAAAAACAAAATAACGACTTATTTAGTGATGGCCGATTTCAAAACACTGCTTCAGGAAGCTTCGGAGCATGAATTAATCAGCGTGTCGAATCATGATTCGGATCGTGCGTCAAACCGACAAACTGCTGAAATCACGTGACTTTGGTGCTCTGAACAGCAGATTCGACACAGAAGATTCATAACGCTCCAAAGCTTCCTGAAGCAGTGTTTTGAAATCGGCCATCACTAAATAAGTCGTTTCTTTTTTTTTTTTGGTGCACCAAAAATATTCTCGTCACTTTATAATATTAATATTGAACCACTGTACTCACATGAACTGATTTAAATATGTTTTTAGTACATTAATGGATCTTGAGAGAGGAAATGTCATTGCTGACTATGCAGGCCTCACTGAGCCATCGGATTTCAACTAAAATATCTTAATTTGCGTTCTAAAGATGATGATGTGTATATTAGATCTGTGTATTAAAGTGACAGCAGCGTAATATACAGTACCAACTGCTGTATCTGCTGTTAATATGAATCAAAAGACAAACAGAAAATCAGCTTCTGAAGAGCTTCTGAAATTGCTTGTTTGGAAAGACTGTTTATGATTTATGGAGATTATAAAAAATGTCCTTTGAACACCTAAGCTGTCCATTTCTGTTTGTTTTGCATCTTTGTCTGTGTGTAATTTACCTGGACTCTGGGTATTTGGTTAATGTGGCCAGGCTGCTGGTATACATGTGACCCCCTACGTCAATGTGCACCGGCGCGTTGGCCTTCGTGAGCTGTGCAGGTGTGGGGATGCCAGCTGTGCCCAGCGGGGAGACCGGCGAATGTGCCAAGATAGGCCGGGTCGACATGCCCACACTGTTGCTGCGATTCTCCTGAGTGGGAAAAAAAGATGATAGGTAAGATTGCAGCAATTTCAAAATTAATATTCATAGTTTTCCTTAAAAAAAAACTTGGGATTTAGGTTTATGCATTCGGGATCGTGAAAAGCGGACATTAACATACCAGGAGGAGAATGTAGATTTGGAGCTAAATTTTCTTAGGAAACTGTGCACATGTTGTATGAACTTTCCATGATACTTTTATAGAGACTGAATTTATCCATCAAGATTTGATTGGATCATGAAAAGTGGATCAGGATGGAGGTGGTTGTGAGGGAGGGGTTGAAAAAAGTAAGGGATTTCAGTTGAAAAGGAAAAGCGTTTCAGAGGCAAGGCAAGCTGTTACTGCCTGTTTAGGGCTCACTGGACAAAGACCTTTGATTTGGCCCGCTGTGTCATATCACAAGAGGGAAGAAAAAAAAAAAGGAAAATAAAACATGGCGCTTAAGCTTATTTTCACTTAAATTTAGAGAATTTCAATGCAAGAATATATAATAAAAAAATTTTACAGTAATATAATAAAGTTGCATTATTTGATCAAAAATACAGAAAAAAAAAAGTTATTTTGTGAAATATTACAATTTAAAATAATGGTTTTCTGTTTTAATATACTTTAAAAATGTAATTTATTCCTGTGATCAAAGCTGAATTTTCAGCATCATTACTCCAGTCTTCAGTGTCACATGATCCTTCAGAAATCATTCTGATATGCTGATTTATTATCAATGTTGGAAACAGTTGTGCTGCTCAATATATTTAATTTTGTTTTTTTTAAATAATATTCTTTTTTTTTTTTTTTTTTTTTGGAACCTGTGATATTTTTTTTCAGGATTAATTGATGAATAAAAAGTAAAAAAAAATAATTTATTCAAAATAGAAATCTTTTTTTAACAATATACACTACTGTTCAAAAATTTAGGGTCAGTCATTTAAAAAAAAAAAATCAGTAAGGATGTTAAATTAATAAAAAGTGATAGTAAAGACTTATATTGTTAAAAAAAGATTTCTATTTTTAATAAATGATGTTCCTTTTAACTTTTTATTAATCAGTGAATCCTGAAAAAAAGTATCACAGGTTCCCAAAAAAAAATAAAAAATAAATAAATAATAATAATAATAATAATAATAATATAATTTTTTTCTTTTAAATATATGATTATATATATTTAAATATATGATTTCTGAAGGATCATGTGACACTGAAGACTGAAGTAACGATGCTGAAAATTCAGCTTTGATCACAGAAATAAATTATATTTTAAAGTATATTGAAATAGAAAACCATTATTTAAAATTGCAATAATATTTCACAATATTACCTTTTTTTTCTGTATTTTGATCAAATAAATGAAGGCTTGATGAGCATAAGACACTTCTTTCAAAAACATAAAAAATAGTCATGTAATATATATATTTGAACACTATGCATCAATGTAATGTACACAAAAGCAGTGTGTATAAGTAAACAGGTGTCAATTTTGATTTCAGTGTCACTTGCAGGAACCACACACCCACAGCCCCTTCTGCTGCAAACTCTCGTTGTTGATTGTTTGGAAAGCAGGTAGTTTGGCCACTTTGATAATGCCAAAGGGCAACAGTGTTTACACACTTCAGGGAATCGACCTTTCAATGGCTTGCTTATAGCAGTCTCTGCACACTAAACTGGAATAGGAAAGTATTTTAACAGAAAAAACTGAAGCAGCCTCTTCATTTTGGTTAATGTGCGTCATCATGAGCGTGGAATGGGAGCACAATGCTAAATAGTTCACAACATAAACACAGATAATCACTTTTACCTTATCAACTGCGTTACAACAAATTAAATTGACCTGTTATGGCATTAATGGTGATTTCGCTGTCAGCAGTAAACAGCAGTACAGTAGCCACACTCTCATTAGCCTCAGTAGGGACTTTGTCTTGCACAATATCTGCTTGTGCTTGGAAATAAGTGTTTGCTAAATCTCAATGGTCACTCTCTGCCGAGGCACAATGAAACAGCCATAGGCAAAATTTCCTTTAAAACTGTAACATAAGTGTACTTAGTGCAATATCATTGCATTTTTCGCCCAGAGTGGAGTAATGCTATCTGAGTTGACTGTCTTAAAGAATGAAACACGCTGAGAGAATGAGTTCAACAGACTGGCTTAAACAGCGACCTGGAAATCAAGCATTAACCCTTGGTAATACATGTGCAAGTAAACATGTATCCAGGCCAATGATAAATATCTCTGGCACAACTGGGCGTTCTAGAGGGCGCCTACGGGGAGAATAACTTGGGTCAAAGATGCATTTTATTTTCTGGCTAATTTTACATTCACAATGTAGACAATGAGGAAATGAGAGTATGGGGTGGGAAATGTTTGCCTTTATTCATTTGGAAGAGACTTTTGACAAAAATAAATACATTATACACACATACAAAAGTAATATGTGCCTTAAAGAACAAAGTGCAAACCAATAAAGTGAAAATAAGTGTTACATGAATAAAAACAACTTATTCCACTGTCATGGATGGTGCTTGAAGCCAGAGACGGGTGAGATATTGGCTCTGCCATCAGCTAATTGGAAATACATTGACACCATGTTACTGTGAAATTGTGGATGTAAAACAAAGAATCAGGGAAAATGAATTAGTATTATCTATCAAAAGTGGTCCAAGGAAGGAACAGTGATGAACCGGAGACAGGGTCATGGGCGGCCAAGACTCATTGATGCACATGGGGAGCGAAGGCTGACCTGTGTGGTCCGATCCAACAGACGAGGTACTGTAGCTCAAACTGCTCAAGAAGTTAATGCTGGTTCTGATAGAAAGGTGTCACAGTGCACCACAGTTTGTTGCGTATGGAGCTGCATAGATGCAGACCAGTCAGGGTGACCTTGCTGACCCCTGTCCACCGCTGAAAGAGCCAACAGTGATCATCAAAACTGGACCACGGAGCAATGGAAGAAGGTGGCCTGTTCTGATGAATCACGTTTTCTTTTACATCATGTGTAAAATCAGCATGCATGAATGATTTCTGAAGGATCATGTGACACTGAAGCTTTGCATCACAGGAAATCACATTTTTAGACAAGAGTTATTTTAAATTTTCACAATATTATTTTTTAACAGCCTTTTTGAACAAATAAATGCATGCTTTGCTGAGCATAAAATATTTTTGAATGGATGTAAATGGACGCAACATATGACTCAATGGATGCATGAGGTAAAAAGTCTCTCAAAGTTTCCAAGTCTCTGACCCAAACGCTTTCTCACCCTCATCTCAGCATCTACTGAGGAAGATATGAAAGATAACAGCATAGACTCACTTTACATCAGTTAATTAGCAAGGAGGGAACAGGATATAATTGGATGTGAATGTGAAATTACGCAGTGTCATAATTGACGAGGCCTTTCAGTTTTTTCCCAGGATGTTTTTCCAGCACTCTCTTCCCCCTCTAGGGGTCGCTAATAGATATTTACCCCAAACTTTTCAATACATGCTGTGATTTTAGTGCAACTTCAAACAGAAAAGAACAGCAGCAAATACTTGAACATTCATAATGACAATATAGCTGAGGTTGTATAAACTCCTGAGGATGAATCTTGTTTAATTCTGATCGTTAATATAATGTAATGCAGCTGAAGAACACACCAAACAGGTATTACATTTAGGAGTCATTGGTTTTTGCTGGAGTACAGGTGTGTTATTAGCTCATTCCTCTTTAGGCAACGAACACTTTTATTTTTCACACTCACCTTAATGCTGAAGGGTGAAGAAATCAGTGCCTGTTTTAGTGCAGCCTACTTACAAAGCATAATAATATTCACCAACATGTGAAGAAATCAATCTTAATCACGTGACCAAATTAACCGCCGCAGGCTGGCTGCTCCTCAGCAACAAAAATGGAGATGGACTCGTTTATAAAGATGGGAAAAAGAGCAAATGCATATCTAAAAGGTGTATTAGACATCAAAACACAGATTATTATTATTATTATTATTATTTATAAAAAAATACTAGTAGCAGAATTCAAAGTTAAGTTTCTGACTGAAAACGCCCTGGTTATCCAGTATACAGACATTATAATGAAGAAAATAATCTGGGATTTGCTGACAAATGTTCCATACAAAATGACACACAGATGAGTCAAATTTGACATCCCACACGGTTGTTGCTTGAATTCGTTCATTTGCATAAATACACGTGGTGTGAAAACACAATTGTCCTCTGACTGGCGTGATTGACAGGCAACAGAGCCGTTAGAAAAACTGATTTGAAATTGTTTTGGCGCTATTCTAAGACCGTGTCACGCGGTGCTAGAGAGACATGAAATCGCTATTACCTGTGAGGGGAGCATATCTCCGTTGAGTTCGCAATGAGAGGAGACGAGCGAGGTGACCGTTGGAGTGTCCGCGCGCTCCGCGGCGGCGCGCGCGCAGAGTCTTTTCGGCGATGCCCCCGGTCCCGAAACGCTTACCGGATAGACGAGCGTTCGCGGGCGTTTGATCACCTTCTGCGGTTTGAGCTCGAGCTCGTCCTCGCAGGGCAGCACGTGCGCTCCGTTGACCGTTTCCGGGGAGACGACGTGGAGAGGCGCTAACTTTGACCCGATGCCCGCAATGCCGTTGAGCGTTGCTATGGAGACGGCGCCGATGCAGTGGTTGGTGTAGGTCTTTGACAGTTTGGCGGCCCGCGACAACATCTGCATCCTCGTGCCCAGCAGGTTCTTGCCGATGGCTTTATTCTCGTACCAGGTCGTGTCGGTGTCGCTGCAGTGATCCCGCGGGCGCTGGAAAAAAGCCTTGCAGAGAGGATTGCGCTTCGAGAGGTACTTGACGAAGCTCGCGTACGGGCAAAACTCCGTGGCGGTCTCGTACATGCGGGGAAGGTTGTCGTCGTCCGTGTCGGATCTTTTTTTCGTCCAGGAGGCGGAACGAGACTTGTGGTACGGCCCGAGCGCTTTGAAGTACACAAACTTCCGTCCGTCCTCGTCCACGGCCAGCCCGAAAGAGTCCTCCTCGAGCTCGCGCTGGTTCTCCCGCCCCCTCGTGCAGAAGTACATGCAAGTCTCGAACCACACTTTGTTGAGCAGCCCGAACGGCGAGCTCGCGCTGAACACGGCCGACGTGTAGAGTTTCCTCAGGTCGGAGCGCGTGATAGCCTGCTTCTGCACCACGGGACCGGCGCCCTGCTCCTCCAGCTTGCGTATGACCGCGGCGAGCGCGAGGTTGGCGCTGCGCAGCTCGGGGTCCTTGGTGAGGTCCAGCGTGCGGCAGAACGGGGGCTCGTTCAGGTACCGGTTGAGCGAGCTCCGGATGCTGATGAGGGACGACTTGCTGTACAGCTGTCCGCTCTTGGAGCGCGCCTCCGAGTAGAACGAGCGCAGCACTTTGCAGAGCGCGTGCTTGTCCATGCTCTCAAAGTCCGTACTTTGCGCCTTCTCCGTCAGGTATTCCCGGAAGATTCGCACCGCGTACCGGGTGGCCAGGCGCGTGTTCTCGCTGAGCCTGGAGCGGTGCATGTCTCCCTCGGCGAAAAGCGGGTCCCCAGCCGCCGACTCGAGCTGGTCCGTATTCCGCATAAGGACCGCTTCCCCCGTTTCCACGGCAGCAGCGCAGCTGTCGGGCTCCCCGCACTCCTCCCACTCTAACTCGGCTTCTTCTTCTGACACTTCTCCCTCTTCCCCAGTGATCTGGATCTCCTGAATCTCTTCCTCGTCCGAGCCTCCGTCTCTCTCCCGATCCCCCACCATCGGGTCCGGAACATCATCTCTACAGCAGTGGTCCCCGCTGCCAGGCATTCTCGCCATATTGCAGTCTGACAGTGTATGAGTCCCGAGGCACTGCGCATGCGCTATATTGGACCGCAGAGCTGAGAGCTTTTTTGTGCGTTTTAGTGACCTTCAGCTACGAGAACAGGCACGCGCTCTTAAAGGTGCAGGAAAAGGGGAGCTAGATTGCCCAAAATCAAAACACACACACTCTCTCATTCAAACTTGGAGGGATAAAGCGAGAGAAAGAGGCAAGCGGTCAGCTATAGCGTGTATTGGACTGCAGCTGAATTAAGCAGTAAATTATGCCTTTAATGCACCCACACACAGACACACACCTGCTAATTATTAAAGGGCTATGTAGCTCAGGCAGGCTGACTTGATTTGGGAGTTTCCAGTAGCAGCTGTGATCATGTCTAACCCTAAGGCCATCCATATACTTTGAGTGTGTGTGTCTGTATACTGCCTTTTGTTTATGTGTGAGAGGAAGAGAGAATGTGACAGATGGGAGGGAGAGAGAGATGAAGGTGTGGTGAGCTAATTGATATTTCTGTGCATGGTAGGAATAACTTCGACACAGCATGTAAAGTGCAAGCCACGGGTTTGTGTTCACTCAAAATAAAAAAAAAAATCCTGCATTAAAAACAACTTAAGTTGGGACAAAATAAATATGGACAAACCCAGCGGTTGGGTTAAATGTTTAGGATTCCAACCTAACTATTGTTTAAAAATTAATTTATGGCTGGCTCAAAAAGGACCCAAAATAGGTTGAAAATAAAAAAATCAGACTAATTAATAGAGGTAACAGTATAATCAAAATGTGAATATTTATTAATAAGCAATTTAATAAATGTTTATTATTAAATTATTTATTAAACATATTAATAAATGTTAATTTCCAACATAATTTAGGTTTATTTTAAGCAAGCAATACAGTAATTTTTAAAGAACACCAGCAGGTTGGGCAAACATTTATCCCAACCGCTGGGTTTGTCCATATTTAACCCAACATGGGTTGTTTTTAACCCAGCATTTTTTTAGAGTGATATGCAATGATGGTCAGAAGGCGGAAAACACCACTCTAAAATGTTGAAAACTCACAGTTCAACTAAAAATGAAAATCATGTCATTACTTTCTCACTTATATTACCTCAAAGAATATCCTGTACACTTTTTTTTGCAACTTAATGAAAATGAATGAGGGCTGAGGCTGTCAAAATACACATAAAACACCATAAATGTATCATAAAAGTGGTCATACGTGTTTAAAGTCTTAAGAAATAACCAGAAAAAGAAAGAAAATTTTGAGATCCATCCTGAGAGAATGAAAACAAACAGATTCAATTCTGATTCAGATCAACTCAGTGAATCAATGATCCGGTCAATGTGGCTACTAGCTGAGCCAGGGGCATTAACATATAATTTGTATTGTTAAATAAAACAGAAAAATAAGTACATTTAAGTAATCTTGTTGTTATATTCATGTCATGTGAGTTCAATGGCGCTGCACTCAGTGAGTTTGCGCTGAACTGACTGACAGCTTCAGTGATTATCAAGGATAATCACGCTCTTTACTCGCTGTGTAATTTCATTCGCAATTTGAAGAAAGGTTTTTGTTATTCATAAGTCTATGTGACTTTTCCTACATACTTAAGTACAAAAACATGATTTTTAAAATATTATAATAGTGATTGCTGGTCACTACTATGCTGGATATAGTGGTCATTTAATAACTTTTTCTTTTAATTTTTTCATCAAGTGATAGTTGTCCTACATCACAAAACTTTTAGTTTTACAAAGGAGGACAATTTTTGAAGGATGAACAAAAAAAATTTTTGGCCACCACATTAAAAATAACATTTAAATTGGATAATATTCAGACTTTTGAGCTTTGAAGTGCTGGAAAAGTTGTGTGAAGTACTTGAAAGTGGGACTGTCACGTCTAGGGAGTGAGACTGGATGAAGTCATGCCTTGGCTTTTGCTGAATTGACGGCACTGAGCTGAGCTCACCTTGCAATATAGCATTGAGTCATGAGGACCATTTTATGATACTTTTATGGTGTTTTTGCATCCTTTTTGAAGCTTCAAATCTCCCGTCTCCATTTATTGTCACTGCATGAAAGAGTGAATATTATTCAAAATGTTGCCTTTTGTGTTCCACAGAATCAAGAAAGGCATTAAGGTGAGTGAATGATGACAGATTTTTTCTTTCTTTCAGCTTTTCATGCTATTGATGTGACAGAGTGACTGGACTGTATTTAACTTCTGTCCTGATATACATGAATGTGTGACTTGCAGATGCAGCTCAGCTGGAACTCACTGCAGACTTTCTCAGGTTAGAGCAGATTTTCATTTTCTCATAGCCTGTATGACAATAGATGCTACTGTAATGTAAACAGAGCCCCTCTGAAATGCATCAGCTTATTTCAGGGCTTACTCTATTATGCATTGATATTTTTGTGTACGAATGATTCTAGAGTACTCGGGATGAAATTGCTTTTGGCCCTGTTAATCTCTAAATACAATAATTTCTATGGCAAAATATGCCAGTTTTCATTGTAGTCATTACACTAAGATCATCCTGAGTGACCTTGATGAAGAACACATTCCTTAGTGCTTCAACATTCACGCCTCTCTCCTCTCCCCTGTTTGTGTGTGTCGTGAGAACCCCGAGGCAATGCTGTCTCAGTATGAACAGCACAGAGCTGAGGTTTGGCTCTGGAGAATAAGGCAGATGTTTGTCTCCGGCGCTGTGCCTCAGAGACAGGCAACGCATGAGGAAGCGGATTTTAGAGCTCAGTAGGGCTCAAAGCTAGAGGAGGGATGAAAAAACCTCTATTCATCCATCAGCAAATCAACAGCGATCATCTGACTCATTAACTTTATACGGTCATAATCTTTCCATAGTCTCGTGAACCTTCTTTAAGGAAAAGATATTGGTCAATAGCAAAAAAAAGTGTCTATGATTATTTTAAAAATGTTTACGCTTAAATAATGACTCTAATGTGTCATGTGGCGTAACAAAAAAAACAATAGTAATAGTAAAAATAAAAATTTCCTTAGACCTTGAATACAATATAATTGTATAATAAAATATAACATATATTTAAATATATAAAAATATAAAATAAATTTTAAAATATTTTATAAATTTAAAAGTGTATATATATATATATATATATATATATATATATATATATATATATATATATATATTAGTTTGGTGAAGTCACACCACATGACATTTAATTCAAATTCAGAATCTGATATTCTTAGTCTTACTGACATTGACACATGATAAGGGTCTGCAGGGGTCCTTTCTATATCATCATTTCCATTTTTTTCTGCTAGTTTGCACCATATGATTTTACTCAAAAATTAGTTTTAGGAGGTTTTTTTTTTTTCTTTATGCCTTCCCTCTCCCCAAAAAACAATTATTTATTATTAATTTCAGAATTTAAATACATGAAAATACAGTATGTATTCAAGTCAAGTCATAGTATTTACGAATTGCATTTTCTTTTTTTTTAATTAAAATTAATAATAGATTTCAGAGGGAATAAAGTACCCATAAAGTACCACAAACAGAATTCAGAATTAATCTTTGCAGTTAGTTTTAATTACTTGCTATAATTTTTGGACCAGTCACTTTTAGCAGTGTTCTATGGAAGCTTGTTTCCGCCACTAAATAAAAAAAAATTATAATTTTTTTTTTCTCTCAGAATTGTGAGTTATAAAGTCAGAATTGCGTGTTATAATATAGAGACTTTATATATAGTCACAAATTGCGAGTCAATTGCGAGTTTTTAATCACGCAATTCAGACTTTATAACTCGCAATTCTGACTTTATATCTTGCAATTCGGACTTTATAACTTGCAATTCTGACTTTATATCTCGCAATTCTGACTTTATAACTCGCAATTCTGACTTTATATCTCGCAATTCTGACTTTATAACTCGCAATTCTGACTTTATATCACTGAATTCGGACCTTATAACACGCAATTCTGACTTTATATCTCGCAATTCTGACTTTATAACTTGCAATTCTGACTTTATATCTCGCAATTCTGACTTTATATCTTGCAATTCTGACTTTATATCACTGAATTCGGACCTTATAACACACAATTCTGACTTTATAACATGCAATTCTGACTATATAACTTGCAATTCTGACTTTATAACATGCAATTCTGACTATATAACTTGCAATTCTGACTTTATATCTCGCAATTCTGACTTTATAACATGCAATTCTGACTATATAACTTGCAATTCTGACTTTATAACTCGCAATTCGGACCTTATAACTCTCAATTCTGACTTTATAACACGCAATTCTGACTTTATATCTCGCAATTCAGAGTTTATAACTAGCAATTCTGACTTTATAACAATCAATTCGGACTTTATATCACTGAATTCGGACCTTATAACTCGCAATTCTGACTTTATAACTTGCAATTCAGACTTTATATCTCACAATTCTGAGTTTATATCTCGCAATTCTAACTTTATATCACCCAACTCAAAAGTCAGAATTGTGAGATAAAAAGTCGCAAATCCCTTTTCTGTTTTTATTACATAGCAGAAACAAGCTTCCATAGTGTTCTGCTCCTAAGACCCTCCAGCATGAAACATTTTGGACGTCTACCTCATCTAACACACTCGATTCAAATCTTTGCTCATTAGCAGAGAGCTCCATGACCTGAAAGAGGTGTGTCAGATGAGAAAGACCTCAAATGTGCGGCACTGAAGTTCCTGAAGTTCCTTGGGAGAAACCTGTCAGGAAGTCCCTCGCTTGAGGCCACAATACCAATATAACAGGATGGTGATCACTGTAACTCGAGTCCTCGGGTTTACCCTTCACTAGAACTCAACCAACAGCCTTTGTTAGAAGCCTGAATCCTTATTCAAACTACCGGCATCCTTTCGCACGGCCGAGGTAACGTTGGACCTGTATCTCATTTCTCTCCTCCGCACAGCACACATATATCCCTGTGTGAGGATGAGCCTCCATTTTGAAATGAGAGACCTCTCTTCTTTTGTCTCATTCTGTCATTCCTGCCCACAGGCATGTCACCAGAAACAGCTCTGACATCTCTCAAAGGAAAGAGAAGGAGAGAGAAAGACAGAGCGAGAGAGAGAGAACAGAAACAGAAAAAAAGAAACCCTCCTTTCCACATTTTAAATTCTCGTTAGCAGAGCCCATTTCACACCTAGATACCCAATTAGCAATTAGCAAAGCTTTAAAGTGCAGTCCTGAGCCGGGGCCCTGATCCCGGCCTGATTTGTATGCGCTTTGTGCAGATAGCGATAAGAGAGAGGCTGAATACATGTATAGTTTTAAATTTAATTTCATAATCATTTGCATGGCAGGCTAGCCTGCAGGCGAGAGGGAAAATAACATGCCCACTCTTCAAAAGGGAGATCAGGCTCGTTACATGGCTGTGCGGAGGATTGGAGAGGGGCTTTTTATGTGCAGGCAGGTAATTTGTTCCCTGACTAATCTGAAGAGATAGAGAAGTTCAGAGGAAGCATTTTTTTAAAAAACAGTGTGAGCGCAGCATCACAAATCGCCTCTACCTCCGAGGCTTGGGAGAGAATGAAAGAGAGCGAGAGAGAGGAACACCAAGGTGCGATATAGCTGAACTTACTGCCAGAGCCCGAGGCGGCCAAAAAAAGAGTAACTACTGAATGTGCGAGTGTGTGTCTGGGTATGTACGGCTCGGAGAGAGATGGGAACCATCTTTGAGCACGCCATCCGGTGTGGGAGAGATGGAAATCGAGCACCTGTAGTACATGACTGTCCTCTCTGAGCGGTCAAACGTTTGGAGGCTTTACTATTTTTAATGTTTTTGAAAGTCTCTTCTGCTCATCAAGCCTGTTTTTATTTGCTAAAAAATACAGAAAAAAATGTAATATTGTGAAATATTATTACAATTTAAAATAATGGCTTTCTATTTTAATATACTTTAAAATGTAATTTATTTCTATAATGCAAAGCTGAATTTTCAGCATCATTACTCCAGTCTTCAGTGTCACATGATCCTTCAGAAATCATTCTAATATGCTGATTTATTATCAATGTTGGAAATAGCTTAATGTTTTTATAACCTGTGATGCTTTCTTCAGGATTCTTTGATGAATAAAAAGTTTAAAAGAACAGCATTTATTAAAAATAGAAATCTTTTCTTACAATATAAATCTTTACTATCACTATTTGTTATCAATTTAACACATAAAAGTATTAATTTCTTTAAAAAATTTACTGATCCCAAACTTTTGAACAGTAGTGTATATTCCTACAAAAGATTTTTTAAAAAATAAATGCTGTTCTTTTTTGATAAATATATATAATAAAAAATATTAAGCAGCACAACTGTTTCCAACATTGATTATAAATCATCATATTAAAATGATTTCTGAAGGACCATGTGACACTGAAGACTGGAGTAATGATGGTAAAAAATTCAGCTTTGCATTATATAAATAAATTATATATATATAAAAAAAAAAAAATTATATATATATATATATATATTTTATTTTATTTTTTCCAACAGTCTGCGTGCTGGACAATGTTATTTTATTATCATTTATAATTTATATACTACTATAGTTATTATTATTTTTATTAATTTTGTTGTTTGTTTTTCCTTTTAAATATGTCTATATTATTTATTTTACTTCAAGTTAAATGTATACGAGAAATGTCACTTTGGCAACTAGCTGAACTAAAATAAGTTTACATTTCTCGTCATTTTATATTTTATTTTTCAGTTAACATTTATATCAAATAACATTTTTCATGCTTTCAGCAGTAGTTAACAATAATAAGCATGGCTCTGGACGGTTCCCATTTAAATCTGACCATTAGGCTAGAGTTCATTTCACATGTTTGTTTCGCAGGGAACTCAGAGAGAGACAGAAAGATGGAAAGACTTGCATGACATCCTGCTCTTAATCTTATCCATATTCATGGGTGCATATGCAAAGTGTGGATGTGTCGGAGAAGCGCTGAAGACAGACGGAGGATTAGCAACCTGTGTTTGAGGTGATTCCAAGCTCACATTAACATGTTGAATATTCTACAAGAATGAGTCAGAAAACTCTGCCCTGTCCGTGGGCAGCAATTCAGCTCGCTGCATGCGATCTATTGTGTGTGTTTCAGTGGGTGATGGTGTTCTGTACAGGAATGCTTGTGTTCTCTACGAGACCAATTACATTTGTACTTTATGATCCCCTACAGTTATACAAGACTCCTTACCAGATTTAACAGATGAGGCTGTGCCGACTCTGTCGTCCTTCTGTCTGTGCAAAGTTTTCTCAGGAAAGCAGCAGCCTTTACTTCTACAGGCCAACTACAGAGGTCAAATTTTGAGTTTTTTAAGAGCAGTGGTATTCAAACGGTGGACCGCGATCTGGTTCCGGACCCCGGATTGTCCTGTGGTCCGGATGGAACCATTGTGCCATTTTACTGTTTCTACAGTTTAAAGTGAGTCAAAACAACAGAGCGGTTCACACCTCAAGCGTTCAGGGTCGTTTATGTTAATGATCTTTCAGCACTACATCCTTTAATATTTTAATCAGGAGCCAAACGCACTTCATTCAAGCCCTTCTCTCTCCTGCTAAAGACATAAAGCGCCACATTAAGAGCTGAAGATGTTATTTTAACAACAGTAGCAGAAACACGGTGAGCAGCAATATAGATAGTTTTGCTAAAACGCAGCAGAAAATGAGAATGCAGCAAACACAATTATTTTTATCTGTCATACAGATGACTCCGACCGTTTAACTAAACCAGGTTTGTGTCAACTTAACGCCTTTAGACGTTTTTTTTTCCATATATTTAGCATTATTAATTAGCATATTAGGAGCATTTTATAATAAACAATGTTATTAACTTTTTGTTTTGTGCTCATAATGAGAGTTTTGATTATTAGATTATGCACGTTGTTTTGTTTTTAGTAATTTATTACTTTGAGCAAAACAAAAATGGTCTTTACTCGTCTTAAAGGCACAATATGTTTTTTTCACCACTAGAGGTCGCTTATTCAAAACAAAGGCGTAGCTTGATGACGCCTTGATCTCGCAGAATCACGAGAGGTGTCGTCTTCACGTCTACAGCCGATGGAAAAGAATCCGATGCCACTGGAGCGATTGCTAATGAGAGACAAGTGCGACACGTACGGCTTTTATACACGTACCAGCTTTTATTATGCCGCAGACGATTGCTTCCGCTTCCTCCGGCTACGCACATGTTGCAAGCTAGATCGATACTAGGCATGGTAAAACAGGGTACTCACGGTAAATCAAGAAAAAGAGATTCTGTGTTGAGCTATATAACAATAATTAGTTTTCTATCTATAGATATATCCAAATAGTTGCTCACCCGTCTAATAAAACACACAATACATTAAAGCGTCTTTAGTGTTTCCATGGTTTCTACAAAATAAAAGCATAAACTGAGAGTCACACGGGTATGACGTCATTAATTGGTGATGCACGGACATGGTCTGTGTCCTGATTAAAAATGCTTATTTCTGTGGATTTAAACATTCTTGGAAACATTTGGGATAATGTAAATACACAAGTCAACTAAATATAGTGTTTTCAATAATTTAATCAAAAAATCTTACATATTGTGCCTTTAAGAGGTAAACTCTGCACTCCCGGTATGTTTTCTCACAGTCCCACGGCCTTCTATGCACATGTCTAAATGTAATAATAATACTAATAATAATAACAACAACAACAAGTATGAGCAATCAGACAGTTGACGGCACCCATTGACTTCCATAGTATTTTTTTTTTCCTACTATGGAAGTCAATGGGTGCCGTCAACTGTCTGGTTACCAACATTATTTAAAATATCTTGCCAAAAAAAGTTTATGATATAGTAGGTGAACAACACCAGAATGATATACTAGATTCTGCTGTCCCATAAGGCAGCATGAGCTGAAGGGCCCTAGATAGATAGATAGATAGATAGATAGATAGATAGATAGATAGATAGATAGATAGATAGATAGATAGATAGATAGATAGATAGATAGATAGATAGATAGATAGATAGATAGATAGTATGCCCGTTTTGATGAAAGTATACCTCCCTTGGCCAGGTAACCTAATTAGAGCGCACATCTACAGACTCAATGTCAGGTGACAGTACCACACACATCCACTTGGATAACAAATGGCAATTCCACGAGCTGGTAGCATGTGGCGCCACAGCTGTGAGCAAACACAACTTACAGGACACACCGGTCAGAGAATACATTTAAAGTGAATCATGCGACAATCAACGCAGTTAAAATGCGATTCCATTGTAACATGCGCACGTGCGTCTTGTTCCTCTCGCTCGCGCTCTGAGCGTGCGGCAGCTGTAGCGCATTACAAGATGAGAATGAAGGAATGCTCGACTTTAAAGATCGCGGTTAAAAATAACAACCGATGCTAAACACAAATAAACAAGAAAATCGCCCTCGGCAACATTCAAAAGTGTGGCAGTTGCCGTTTGACAACCAGAAACCCTTATGGAACGAATATAAAGGCATGCGCTGTGTTAAAGAAAGATTTTCCACAATCGCTCGCCTCTCATGTGAAGAGCTTGCGACTTCTAACATCGCGAAACCTAATCGAGGACGCCATTACAATATCAGTCAGTTATTCGAGGCTGCGCTACGGAACAGTTTTACATGTGACAACGCAAACTGCTTCAGGTGTCGTTTTGCGCTGCCATTACACATATCGGGAAGCGACAGGATGTAAACTGGGAGAAGATAAATATTTTTGTCCCAAACGCGCTCGTCCTCTGGCACATGCGTACATGCAGCTGCGCTCTGAAGACCCACTGCCTCTCTCTGTAGAAAAAACCCCACAAAGCCCAATCTGGCGCTCCTCACCTGGAACATGGGACATCCAGCGACGTGTCACCTCTCCGTGTTTGGGCTCCTGTCCGCGCCCCTCGCTCAAGCGCTGAGGAATGGAGCCCAGCTGAAGCTGAATTCACAGAGAGTCGCTCCAGGGGTTTCACAACCCCTCTGGGCCAGACCCGGATAGAGAGAAAAAGAGAGAGAGAGAGCGCGCTCTCAAACAAACGCCCCTGCAGATCTCTGCTCACTTCAGAACAACTAGTGAATTAACCGATCACAAGAATGAGCTATTTGTAATACACACACAAAAAATGTGAAGTTTCTCTTATTCTAGGATGTAAAAAGGAGGTCTGGTGATTTTTCTGCGTAAAACAGTCGCCCTGCTTCCTACATCTTGCAGCGGGGAGGCAGATTTGAATGGTTATGATTAGTTTTGATGGAACGCTGCCGCAGGCGCTTCCTGCAAATGGATGGTGAGTGCGCGCACGGGCGCGCTCACAGAGGGGGAGAGGGCCATTACACAGATTGAAACCTATGTCATGGCTATGGAAAACCTGTAAATATTAGGGGATTTTAAAATTGTGATTGTGAAATGTAATGGAAAAGTGTATTGATATAGTATTTTTCTCATTTTTTGCTTCGCTCTAAAACATTAGCACTAGATAAATGGCCCATTTTGAGTGCAGTTTCTATAAAATGGTTTCTAAAAATCCTTATCCAGTTCATCTAACTGCACTGCAAAAAAAGTATTGTTGGTTTGACCTAAAAAAGCAAGTTGCATTAATCTCGAGTTCATTGAAATTAAATATTTGAGTTAATACAATGAAGGCGATTGGTTTAATCGACAGAAACTCAAAATATTAAGTTATCTGAACCCAGCGTTGCAAATTTAGCGATTTTGTCACTAGATTTAGCGACTTCTTCAACTCTTTTGAGACTTTTTTTCAAAAGCCTAGCGACAAATCTAGAAAATTATTGGACAAACCTTATCTAGATTCTTATCTCACTCAATGATCTATATTTATATTTATATAAATCAGTGAAATCGCCATTATGACGTCATCTATTGATCGGCTTTAGCTACTTTCAATTGAAAACACTCTGAACCACATTAATTATTTAAGTTGATTTGACAAAACAACAATAAATCATGAAAATAATTTCTTACAGTGTGGAAATGTCATTTTGTGAACTCTGCTGTCATTTTGTGTGAAATATGATCGGTGTTTTTCTCACCAGTGACTTGCTGAATGTGTTTATTGTCATTGGAAATATCACTATAAATAAAATAGCTTATTAATTCCATATATAGGCCTATTTACTCACACTTTAAATAGGCTGTGCCATTCAAAACAAGTCTTAAATCACAACTGATGTCGATATTACCTATTACGCATGCTACTTAAAAAGGGAAAGGAGACTGGAAAAGATGATAGGAGGATAGTGAATTGCAACAGGACATTTCAAATCGTTACACACACACACACACACACACACAGCCCTGAGGCTAAAGCATTATGGCTGACTCCACTGTTCCTGTCTTTCTCTATGGAGACAGACTTCACCATCAGCATCCTATCTTTAGTTAAACAAATACAGCCTTTCTTTCTTTCTTTCTTTCTTTCTTTCTTTCTTTCTTTCTTTCTTTCTTTCTTTCTTTCTTTCTTTCTTTCTTTCTTTCTTTCTTATCCATCCCTTGCTCTCTAGTGTTTGCTGCCTGTCTCTCTGACAGAAGAAGGGATGATAGAGGGTGTTAATCTCAGTCCATTCTCATCGAAAGTGCTGCCACTCTTCCGCATCTCCGGTAATGAGACACATCATTTATCTGCCTGTTCCTGTGTGTGTCTGTGTTGTCAGGCTCAGTTTTTGTGTGTTTGAGAGAGACTTCAGCGTGTGTCGTGAACGCATGGCAGACAGAGAAGGTATGAGGGAGAGTAGGTGTGCTGCGAACTGCGCGAAAAAGTGTGTTTGCATATGTTTATGTGCGTGTGTGGCACCTTCTCAGTTCACTCCAGGCATTGTGAGAATCAAACAATTTCATGCAGCGAGCAGAAGGGGAAATGAACTGAGCCGTGAGCCATAATAAAATTATCCAAATGTTATTATGGCGCCGGCTGCCTCTGTCCTACTTTAATACACATTTCAGCTCCTGCGGGTCTCCCGCTGGCACTAGCCCTGCTGAATAAATCAACATTAGCTTATGTCTAAATTATTAAGGAAGTGACTTAGGCTCCTGTTTATTGTATAAATTATTAGGAGGGTGAAAGTGTTAAATGCTTGATTTGCCATTTAAAATTCAAAATTCCCCAAGTTACGGCTGTTTCTCGGAGTTTGCGCATGGAGTGCTTGTGTGATGCATGTATGCACGCGCGTATCCTGCGAGTGTTCTCGTGCATGTGTGTGTATATGTGAGGTATATAAACCTGTGGGGTTGACCTGGTGAGGAGAATGAAAATGTCAGTGTTTTTCGTTTTAAAATCCTAATTATAAAACAGATAGCTACTTCCGCAATTTAATTTTATTTGGATGAGCCGTATTCCAAGCCATTTTAAATGCTTATAAAAGCACATCTGGGATTTTAATGGCTATTTAAATTTGGAATAACACACATGAAATGTCACTATACCTGACAGATAGGCTTAAACAGGCTATATTATAACATCTGTTTCTGACAGTTCAAGGCTAAAAACAAAGAAAAATAATGAGGGGAGTGGCCCGTGCTTTTTTTAACCAATCAGAAACGCGATGTGTTTTGGCGCGAGGGCTTGATGGTCTGATTGAGTTCCTCAGAGAGGACGTGTTTTTGTAGGCCAAACCGGAAGTTAGCGGCGCACGGGTTCCCTCGATCGAAAGCTTTATGCATTTTTCCCATAGACTTTTGGAAATTTGCAAAAAATAAGCTCTGTGTTTAACAAAGTCTTATGACACTTAAGGCAGGAACACACCAAGCCGACGGTCGGCCAACTAAGTTTTCTCAGTGTGTTCCGCACCGTTGGTCCTCGTCTGCTTTTTTTCAGCCGATTTGAAATGTTGAATCGGCGTCGGAACTCCGTCTGATCATTCTGATTGGCTGTTCAGCTACTGCCATCTGCTAGTTCGGAAAGGCATTTCATCTCACACAAGCGCAGAACGGACGTGCTACTTGGCCGTCGACTGTCGAGCGTTGGTTTGGTGTGTCAGGCCAACAGACAGACACTGCCAACCCCACAGTCTGCTTTCGTAGCCACTAGTTCGTCAGCGTTGGTGTGTTCCTGCCTTTACACGTTTTGTCTATGAAGATAATCTTTACAAGTTAACACAACATTTATAGATTTTGAAGCCTAAATAAAGTCATCAGATAGAAAAAGCTAACAGTATGCTATAAACGGACTACAGCACACCATGGTCAACGTCACCACAACCAAGCTTCCTCAAACTTTATTTAAAAACATGCTCGCTGATTATGATCTGCGCTGTGTATGAATACTTATCCACTTTTTCATGAGAAATGCTGTCCAAATGTCCTGTTTGTCATGATGACGTCTAAAGTCCCGCCAAAGGAAGTAGTCCCTTTTAGCAATTTGTTAGCAACCGCCGATTTTAAGACACAATAAAGGTTTAAAAAAATCACAAGGGGGTTATAACTGGTGTGTTTTATATCATAGATCAAAACGTGAAAGTATTTAGAGGCTGTGTTTACCACAGACCTTATTTCAGGCGATTTAGCAAAAACCCATTCAAAAAACCTTTAGTTTTGAAGCGAAAAAGTGGCCGCTGCCATCTTAGCAGCGCGTTACTCCTGGATAACTGAAAATGGGCAAAGAGGTGGTTGAAACTGAGATGCTTGGCTGTTGAAACCACACGTAATCATGTTATTAGGCTAATTAGCTATGTATCTTAGATACTAACAAATTATATCATTAGAAAGTTCTAAAGGTTTACTGTCTGTCTTCCATTGTCTTTTTTATGATACAGATGCTCCAGCAACAGTAATATTGTAATTTGTGTCGGGTGTGCATATGACAACACACAAAATCAAGATGGGACTTCATACCTTTATAATGAAATAGTGATTGCGTGATGAATCCAATCCGTTGCACTTGGGTAAAATGTCTATGAGTGTCCATTGAAAAAGAAACAACAGCACTTTTTGTCCACAAAAGTGTTAAATCAGTGAAATATTGATATATTATCCATTGTTTGCATCATATTTCTTCTGAATGATCTGCTCTCCATCATCGTTCTTCAAGAAATGATGCAATCTGAGCAGTGTTTGTACTGTATATGATCGTATATCTCACAAACAAATAAGCTTGCGTCCAAAATAGAGCAGCAGTTATAGGTATAATATCCAAGTAGTTTTGTCGGATTTTGTGGTGTCTTGAGGCATATTCTCCAGCCACTGTCATTGTAGTAAATCTCACAAACAAAACTTTTAGCCAATGCCACCAAGTCGATCCAACAACATATGTTCTGTTTATCTTCCGCATGTGTGCACATCTACACAGACATACATCTGTCTCGACTATGTAACTGCACAGCAAGCCATTATTTGATAATTATATGAAATAGGGATGTCCCATCTCAGGGGGAGAACTTTTTCTGTAGAAATTGAAAACTTGACTTCCTCCTCTGCTGCGTTTACATGTGGTGTTCCACAGGGCTCTGTCTTAGGCCCTGTGTTGTTTTCTCTCTATCTCCTTCCATTAACCAATATTTTTCGCAAGCTTCAGATTCCATATCATTGTTACACAGATGATGTACAGCTTTATCTTCCAGTTAAGCCTAATGAAAATATATCTCCCCAGTCATTATCTGAGTGTTTGAGTGAAGTTAAAAGTTGGATGGCAGAAAACTTTCTTCAGTTAAATGATTCAAAGACTGAAGTGTTAGTTTTTGGACGTCCGGATTCAGCCAATATCCTCTCAAAAACTTTGGGTCCCATAACTAACACTGTAGGTACCTATGCATGAAATTTGGAAGTTATTTTTGACCCAGCACAAGTTTGACAAACAAATAAACTCAGTTGTCAAATCAGCATTTTTCCAGCTCAGGATGATTGCCAAAATGAAACCTTTTCTTTCATTCAGGGACTTAGAAGCCATTATCCACGCATTCATTTCATCAAGACTGGACTACTGCAATTCACTATATTTGGGGGTCACTCAATCGTGTTTGTCTCGCCTGCAGCTGGTCCAAAATGCTGCGGCCAGATTTTTAACAGGGACAAGGAAGAGGAAACATATTTCGCCTTTTTAGGCTAGTTTGCACTGGCTCCCCATTGAGTAAAGAATCCAGTTCAAGGTATTATTGTTTGTCTATAAGTCCCTGAATGGCTTGGATGCTGTCAGTACCTAAAACACGCTTAAAGCTTAAGGGGGATCGTGCGTTTTTGGTGGCACCACCCCAGTTGTGGAATAACTTGCTGTAACACAGTTCGTAAGTATGGAAAGAAGTCCTCTCTCATCCTTCACTGTCGTCGCTCCTTCTTTTATGCTTCCGGAGCACACCGTTCCCTCATGGCTTTCCCCCGCCCTGGTCGCCACACTTGCCTTTTAGCTTGAGATCAGCCACTTCAATACAGGTTTTTAAGTTCTCTACTTAAGACACATCTTTTTAAAAAGGCTTATGGACTGGAGTAACTACTGTATTCAGTCTTTTTGTGAATTTAGTGTTGTATACTCTTTGTGATTGTTTTATTTTATTGCTAATAGCATACTTTTATTTCTCTGTGCAGCACTTTGGTCGACTCGACTATATAAATAAAACTGAAACTGAAATAATATCAAAAAAAGCACAAACACGGCAGAGATGCCAAGTTCAGCAGCTGAATTAGCTGAGGTAAAATGACGGCCCACAGACAGCAGTGCAATCCACCGTTCACTCAAGTGACCACGCCCTTAATTATGCAGAACTTTAAGGCTTAATATAATTGAAACGGATGAGTTATAAAAAAAATTCACCCCCCTCAGAGTTTTCATGAAGGGCAAAATTAGCAGTATAGACCAAAACCACAATTTGCACCAGGTTAAAAACATGCTGTAAAGTTGAGCATTTTAACATGGGGCTCAATGAGATTCTGCTCTCTTTTGGAGCCTGTCCCTAGTGGCCAATCAATTAATTGCAGTTGAAGTCACTTCCATATTGGCTTCAAGAGAAACCGAGGGAGGTTGCCGCTCGGTCTGGTCACTCGGCGGCCATATTTGCAAGGCTTCCAGACAGCTATTTCCGGCATCCAAGACCAAGTCCTATCTATTTGAATGGCGAAATCCTAAAATCTCAAAAACTGCTAGTCGATCTCCCAAATAAATTACATATTTCAAATCAGCAACAAAATCTGACATGAACCGTCCAATAAATGTTGTTTCTTATGCTCAAATAGCATTAAAAAGCTTATTTTTCAGGCTAGACGAGCTAATGCGCATGTGCAGTCCCAAGCGTGAGTCTCAGGTTTCTTTGGGAACAGGTTTCTAACGGCAGTGACTCAATGAATTTACCAATCAGCGATTGGCTCTTTTACTTAGAAGGCGGGACGTATTCCGCCATATTGCGCATTGCAGTTTCTCCCATTCATAATAATCTGTTGTCTTTGGTGACTAGTCTGGCGGACATTTGCAAAATGGCTAAACAGCACTTTTACAGTCTACAAGTTAGGTTAACTGACTATATAACTTACTTAGTTAAATAAACAATGCTATTTGCAGCCATTTTTATAGGAATACAGTTTCCATAAAGGTCAATAAGCTTTGCACAAGAAGTCCTCAGACTGTTTAACAATCAAACTGTGTGTTACAATCAGGAAGTGCGTTGTAGAAGATGTAGACAACCTTCACTTTCATTTGTCTCCAGGAATATTCATTGGGCTGCTTAATATTACACAAAACCACAGTGTGAGCTTGCATGAATATTCATAGTCAGATTGTTTATTGGGTTTAGCCTCTGGCCCTGGCTTCAACTGTCACTACATAAAACTTTTGTGCCTTCGTGTGTGTGCATACACATGTATGTTTTGTGTTTCTTATGTGTGCATCAGTCTGCGCTTTTACAATTTTCATCATTTGTTTTGGGGTTTAATGTCTGTTATGACTTGAGACTGTGAAGTTGGATTAATGCACGCGTACACACACACACACACACACACACACACACACACACACACAGGCTTTGATGCTGGTATTCAGTAGTTTGAGCAGCTTTCTATGTGTTGTGATGGAGGATCTCCTTTGTAGTCACATGGGAAAATAAATATTTTAACAGACTAACTGCTGAGTTTTTTCTTTCTCCAATTAATTTAAATGGAGCAATTAAGATTTAAATTTCCATAAATAGCTGAGGGAGGGATTGAAGAGTGGAGGGCCGCCTCTGTTACAGTCAAAAGCCTTGGGATTAACCACCTTCTTAATTATAAATAAAAATATAAACATCGCACTGTCTTTCTCACTCCCTCCCATTCTGATTCATAAACATATAGAACAGGATTCCCACAGCTTCAATTAATTTACAGGACTTTTCCATTATTTTCCCAGTTGTATGGGATGAGGATATTTAAAAAAAAAAAAAAAAACTCACAAAAACTGATTGCAAATATAAAGAATTATTTCAAACACATTTTTTTAAACATTTGAGCATAATCAGAACATATTCAACAGAAATTCACACTTTTTTTTTTAAATGTTATGATTTTTTTTAGACCATGAAATCAAACATTATTAAAATTATTAAAACAACCTTTCCAGGTTTTCCAAGATCAAACACACACAAAAAAATCTGGTACTTATCGCCAACAGATAAACAAATCTGGGGTGCGTTTCCCAAAGCGAACTATGGTCGCAAGTTCCGTCGTTACCAATGGAGTTCAATGGGACTTACGACCATGGTTCACAAACGATGCTTTCGGGAAACTCACCCCTGATCAGCATTACTGGAGTTTCAGGTTAACGACGCAGTTTAAGTATGTGGCGCCCTCTGCTGGTACAGAGATGTAAATGCCTGCTGTAACAGGAATTATGGAAGCCTATTATTTTTTAACTCTGAGGGTGGAACGGGCTTCTGTAAGAAATTCCAGTTATTTTTTATTAAAAATATATAATATAAATATTCCAGTTTTCAAATGATTATGGAACAGTTAATATACATCACTTGATTACATAAATAATTTTATGGATGCAACACGTGGTTAGATAATTAATCAGCCTAAATAACGTAATTAGAAGTTAGATTTGAACATGAAAGAACTGAGACTGTGATTATGCATGATTGTGTGCAAAATATGTTTGGATACTTAAAGGATTAGTTCACTTTCCAATGAATTAACCCAAGCTTTACTCACCCTCAAGCCATCCTAGGTTTATATGACTTTCTTCTTTCTGATGAACACAATCAGAGTTGTATTAATAAATATCCTGATGCATCCGAGCTTTATAATGGCAGTGAACGGGATCAACAAGTATGAGCTGAAGAAAGTACATCCATCCACCATAACGTACTCCACACGGCTCCAGGGGGTTAATAAAGGCCTCATGAAATGAAGCGATACATTTGTGTAAGAAAAATATCCATATTTAACAAGTTATGAAGTAAAATATATCTTTTGCCAGAACGCCTTCTGTATTCAAGTTATGAATCGCAGTTCAAAAATCGCTACTTCTTCCCTATTCAACTTACTGACGCAACGCCAGTTCCATTTTTTTCCTAAGTTGAATACAGAAGGCAATCTGGCTGAAGCTAGATATTTTACTTTATAACTTGTTAAATATGGATATTTTTGACACAAATGCATCACTTCGCTTCAGAAGGCCTTTATTAACCCTTTGGAGCCGTGTGGAGTACGTTTATGATGGATTGAGGCACTTTCTTCAGCTCATATTCGTTGGTCCCCTTCACTGCCATTTATTAATATATGTCCAATTGTGTTCATAAGAAAGAACAAAGTCATATACACCTAGGATGGCTTGAGGGTGAGTAAATCATGGGGTAATTTTCATTTGAAAGTGAACTAATCCTTTAAAGTTGACTTATAATGCCCCTTTCACAAGATTTAATATAAGTCTCTGGTGTTTCCAGAATGTGTCTGTGAAGTTTCAGCTCAAAATCCCCCACAGATCATTTAGTATAGCTTGTCAAATTTGTCCCTATTTGGGTGTGAGCAAAAACACACAATTTTTGTGTGTGTCCCTTTAAATGCAAATGAGCTGCTGCTCCCGCCCCCCTTTCCCCTTTTAAAGAAAGATCCATTAGGCATACACTAGTAAATAAAATTCTCATTGATTACATGAGCTCTCCAGAGCATGAGAATAAGTCGGAAGGACACAAAATGTTTGGGTTTTGTGTGCATGTGTCGGAAAAATCATGCATTTTAGGGTTAAAAAATAAAATAAAAATCATGCAGGGTTGCAATTATACAGATTTCAGACAAAAGACAACATTCATAACCTTGAGGAAAAAATAAAGTATAAAAATACTCAGGACAGAGGGAGAGGACAGAAGGGGTTAACTCACACAGAGTGCACTGAGAAGGAAAATGATCTGCATTACTATGGTGATGATCTCATCTCAACCCTGATTGCCAGGTAATAACCCGTAGACCGAACAAAACGTTACATTTGCTTAGATGTGAGAATCCCATTTAGTTATTGATTCAGCGGTTGATGAGGTGCATCTGCTAAAGGATGTTCAGTGACTGGCTGAAATCTTCAAAGTGGATTCTATTGGATATGAGGTCTACGGGCTGTGACTGGTGTACAGGGACCATTCTTGATGATTAAAGTCAAGTGTTGGGAGTCATTCACACTGCGACTCTAGATCAGATCCGTCTCTTTGAGCTCCTCCTCGGTGCATCTCACTAGTCATACAGACGACAGCACTTCTCCAGCCGACTCCCTCTCCTTCTTCTCGACCCGCTCCAGCACGCGGATCGCTGCCTGCTTGGTCATGTGCTGGGCTTGATCGCTGGGGTACGTTTCTGTGTCCACTACCTGATACGGTTCGATTTGGAAGGGGCTCTTGGAGAGGACGTCTGCATAGCGCCGCTTCAGGTCAGGGTCGGGACAGAAGAGATATTCGTACACAGCGGCAGCCATGATGCCCCCTATTAAAGGGCCCACCCAGTACACCTGAGAGAGAGAGAGAGAATATATCTCGTTCAAAAGGGGATCCAAACGTCTGCAATTCATCAGATTTAAACCTGGAAATAAATAGACTTGGAAAAAAAATTTTATGATGTGAAATTTATACAAAATGTTTAAGATTCTGCACTAATATACTGTATAATATTGAAGATTTCCTTTAATTCATTTTAATTAAATTTAATTAATTAAACTTTTAACTCTTATTGAAATTGTATGCTGTAAAATTAATAAGATATTACATTATAAAATAAAAATATTTAAGATTCTGCATTAATATATAATATTTAAGATTAATTAATTAATTAATTAATTTAAACAAAAAAATAATGCTGATATAATTTTTAAATAATAAAATAATAAATATATTTTTT
Organism: Chanodichthys erythropterus; assembly: GCF_024489055.1. Lineage (NCBI taxonomy): Eukaryota > Metazoa > Chordata > Actinopteri > Cypriniformes > Xenocyprididae > Chanodichthys > Chanodichthys erythropterus. The sequence goes on along the minus strand of NC_090224.1, from coordinate 36,407,142 downwards.
TAATATAATAAATATATTTAAGATTCTGCACCAATGTATAATATTATGATTAATACATTGTTTTAATTTAACTTTTCACAATAATTGTGAGTTTTGGGGTCTTGGAAAAAATTAATGTTATGTTATGATGTAAAATTAATAAGAAATATTTAAGATTCTGCACAAATATATACAATTTCATTTTAACTAAAATTTATTTGAGTTAATTTATTTTAATTAAATATATTAAATTAATTAATTTAAATAATGAAAACAATTAACAAATAAAAATACAAATGTATTAATATATCTGAATTAATATACATTATTATAATATTTAAGATTTCTTTTAATTAATTTAAAATAAATAAGCTTAATTAATTTAATGAATACTAAACTTTTCACTCAAACTGTTTAATGATTTAGAAAAATATTTAAATGTTAAATTATGCTGTAAAAGTAATAAGATATTATAAATACTATAAAATAAAAAGTTTAAGATTCTGCACCAATACATAATATTAAAGATTTATTCTACATTTGTTTTTAATTAAATTAAATTAATTAAATTAATTAAATTGTGAGTTTTAATATTTTGAAAAAAATTAAGATTAATTTTAATTAAATTAATTAAATAATGAAAACAATAAGGAAATGTTATTTTATGTTTCTTATGTTATCTTAAAACATAAGAAATATTATTAATAATATATATTATTAAATATTTATTATTATATATTAGCATTCATTATATATAAGTATATACAGTATTATAATATTTCTTTTAATTATTTTAAAATAAATAAGCTCAACTAATTTAATGAATATTAAACTTTTCACTCAAATTGTGAGTTTTATGATTTAGAAAAAAATAAACAAAATTTAATAAAATTAATAAGAAATATTTAAGATTCTGCACTAATATATACAATTTTAGATTTATTTTAATTAAATTAATTAAATAATGAAAACGATTAAGAAATGTTATTATGCAAAAATAATAAGAAACATTTAATAATATATAATACTATATATTGGCATTGATATATAATATTATAATGTTTAATATTTATTTTAATTCATTTAAAATAAATAAGCTCAATTAATTTCATGAATATTAAACTTTTCACTCAAATTGTGAGTTTTATGATTTAGAAAAAAAATAAAGAAAATTTAATGCTGTAAAATTAATAAGATTTTATAAATATTATAAAATAAAAAATATGTAAGATTATGCACCACTGAATAATATTTAAGATTTCTTCTAATACATTTGATTTTAATAAAATGAAATTAATTGTGAGTTTTAGGATTTTGAAAAACATGAAATGCTATGATGTAAAATTAATAAGAAATATTTAAGATTCTGCACTAATTGTAGATTTATTTTAATTAAATTAATTAAATAATGAAAACGATTAAGAAATGTTATTATGCAAAAATAATAAGAAACATTTAATAATATATAATACTATATATCGGCATTGATATATAATATTATAATGTTTAATATTTATTTTAATTCATTTAAAATAAATAAGCTCAATTAATTTCATGAATATTAAACTTTTCACTCAAATTGTTATGCTAATATTATAATTTGCAATGAAAAGAAAAATCTATTCAATTTAATATGTGAAACAGATGCATATTCACTGGTATTTAATGTTTGGACCCCACTGTATTTATCATGGTCTGCTTTTTTTGAGTGAATATGATTGAATATATTGTGAAAATGATTCCTTTCCTTTCCTTCGTTATATTCAGCCCAGTAAATAATCTGTCCTGCTCTACTATCCGTGTCCGATTTATGCATTTTATCAGTGCGACAAGGATATTGACTCCAAAAGTGTGCCAAATCTGGATTCCTAACTGCTGTGACGACAGAAATAGAAGCGGGCGCGACCGAGATGCGTTCACCCCGCACGACCCCGGACAGCGCTGTGGTCAAAAATGCAGTTCATTTTGTATATCTCATTATTTCCAAACGATTATACACACAGTATAATGATCACCAGCAGCTCTCATCAGTGTAACACTACCGGTTTGGCCTTCATGTGACTTCACGCCTGATGTTTTTCTTTCATTCATAATCCCTAAAATCTTTCATTGATGAAACTCACACCAACGTCTTGAAAACAGCACTGTGTGTAGCACGCCGCAAGTGCGGTAAACACTCCATGAAAGAAATGTTTTGACCTTTCTAATGTTACGGCACCAGCGGGGAGACCCTGAATCAATCGCGATGACAGCAGCAGTCGCTCAGACGCGCCACTCATGAAGATACATAACACTCGTATGTGCATGTAGGGAGCACACCAACCAGTGTCATGCACCCGTGTTATTTTGAATGCCACATCTGTCTGGCTTTTGACTGCTGTGCAATGTTTCAAGTGGAATGACATTTAAAAATCACATAACCAAGAGAGCTGCAGTCTACGCACTCGCCGTTTCTGATATTCAGTACGACAGCAGGATTGAGAGTACGGTGCTGTTATACAACAGATCGATAAGTATTATGATTCACTGAGAAATTTATTTGAATTTATCCAGTTTATTCTGGTTCTCGAATCTGATATCAGCACTGGAACCGTTTGTATCACTCTGCTTGCGGCGACTGTCATGGCGGTCGAGCAAATCCACCAATTTTTTTTTTTATAAATGCTCTTGTTATGTCACAAAATGTTTTTTTTTTTTAGGTGAGAATGTAGTTATTTAGAACACAAATAATTGACTCATATATCAACACAGCGCCTATTTTACTATTTGTTTAGACGCTTTTGCAGATGCGAGCTCCGGGCCGCCAGCTGTCGTTCAGCGCTCGTGTACCCGCTGAGAACAGCTTCATCTCGGCCAGTCCTTCGGGTATTTCCTGCTGGCTCTTATGTAGATAGTGTTTAAACATGAGATTAATTTTGTGTACAGTACAGTCCAAAAGTTTGGAACCACTAAGATTTTTAATGTTTTTAAAAGAAGTTTCGTCTGCTCACCAAGGCTACATTTATTTAATTCAAAATACAGTAAAAACAGTAATATTGTGAAATATTATTACAATTTAAAATAACTGTGTACTATTTAAATGTATTTCACAATGTTTATTCCTGTGATCAAAGCTGAATTTTCAGCATCATTACTCCAGTCTTCAGTGTCACATGATCCTTCATAAATCATTCCAATATGCTGATCTGCTGCTCAAGAAACATTTAATGTGCACAGATGTACAAAATATTTTTTTTTTCAGGATTATTTGATGAATAGAAAGTTCAAAAGAACAGTGTTTATCTGAAATCTAATCTTTTGTAACACTATAAATGTCTTTACTGCCACTTTTGATTGATTTAATGCATCCTTGCTGAATAAAAGTATTAATTTCTTTCATTTCTTTTCAAAAACATAAAAATAAAAATTCTTACTGACCCCAAACTTTTGAACGGTAGTGTATAATGCTACAGAAGCTTTGTATTTCAGATAAATGCTGTTCTTTTGAACTTTCTATTCATCAAGGAATCCTGAAAAAAAGAGTACACAACTGTTTTCAACATTGATAATAATCATAAATGTTTCTTGAGCAGCAGATCAGCATATTACAATGATTTCTGAAGGATCATGTGACACTGAAGACTGGAGTAACGATGCTGAAAATTCAGCTTTGATCACAGGAATAAATTACTTTGTCAAATATATTTAAATAGTACACAGTTATTTTAAATTGCAATAATATTTCAAAATATTACTGTTTTTTACTGTATTTTTAATTAAATAAATGTAGCCTAGGTGAGCAGACGAAACTTCTTTTATAAACATTAAAAATCTTAGTGGTTCCAAACTTTTGGACTGTACTGTATATCAAACAGGCAATATTTGGTCTTATTAATACATTTCTTGTTTCAGAGCAAAATGATTTGGTTTAAGGGGAAAATTAAGTTTCATAACTTTATATTTGGGCTATATTTAACTTAAATCCTGTGCTATAGCGATACTTTTGTACATTTGACTGAATTGTTTGCTTGTGTTTTTTATTTATATGCTTGTGTTTATGTCTTTTATAATGGCTATTGTTGTTCATTTAAATATTGCTGTTCAATAAATATTATTTTATATAAATAATATGTCATATTTGGAAAGGGTCCGTCAATAGTGATAAATGATTACGCCATTAGATGGCGGCAAAAACTCATTATGAGTGAATCAGAACAAGGAAGCTGTTTTGGTGCTGTGGAAAATCCCCACAGCTTTTAAAAGGACAAAGACAAAGATATCACTTACACTCGTTTAGTCACTCTTTCTCTCATAATACCATAATACTCTACATAAAACAATAAGCTTCAATGAAGCAACTCGACGTTACTAGTTCTAAAGTGACGTTTTATAATTAGTAACGAAGGCTTGGGCTCAATTGTTAAACTGTCAACTTGAGACTTGAATCTGTGGCGGAAGGAAGTATTTCTGCACAAAAGAGGATTTTAAACACACTCTGTTGTTGTTCTTATTTATTTACACACTCGTGCCGTCAAACTGTTATATGAACACAATATTACACTCATAGCCATGCGATATGACTGTATATCAACACACTGAGAATCGAATCACAGCCGTGCTTATATACAGCCATAGTGCACGTCTACTCGTGTGTGATATTGCTCATATATCAAGCTTCATGCCAAAGGTCAGTGGTAGGTCAGAGTAAATGTCTTCTTGTGCTAAATATAGTTCAGCCTCTTTTGTAGGAGTTAAAGAAACAAAGCCAAGATTCTCTGCTTAAAAATGTTTTGGCACTGAATCAAATTCTCTTCAGATTCACTTTTATCAATCACGGCTCCAAAGGCCTTGCTGACCTTCAGTCTTTATGCACATACATGTAGGGTTTAGAAGTAATTTAATGAGTATTTGTATTGTTTATCCACACACACACACACACACAGAAGATATTGTGTAAATCTTACCCAATGGTCCTGCCATTTTCCCATGATGACCGCAGGACCAAAAGAGCGAGCTGGATTCATGCTGGCTCCGGTGTACGGGATCTGAAACACACAGACAAAACGTGTTACGCTTGTTATGAATTGCATGTATTTGCAAAATAGGCTTATTGGGGGAAATGTGCCTCTACCTACATTTTTTCAGAATTCTAAAAATGTAACACCACAGGCAAAAGCACTGCTTATTCATGCATCTATCAAGTTTGAGATTTGGGGCTTTTTGGCTTTTCATAAAGTGCTTTTTTCAGACTAGTGGAAAGAAAACATCCCAAATACACTTTTAAGTGCATCTTTTAAAGCACTTTATCTATTTGTGTCTGCAGATTTCAATTATAGTATATATTTATAAAAGAGGTTTTCTCAAAATGAGTTTTCTCCTACGCTGAGCCTGAAATCTCCACTTCAGCAGCACTTACATACACCAAACTTTACAGTTTTATTCATCTACATTCTAAAGGTTTTTGTTCATATATAATTTGCCTGATTTTATACAACATTTTATTACTAAAAATGGTGAAAATTAGTTGTTTTTTTCCTAGCTGTTGACAGTATTTTCTGATTTATGAAGTGATAAAAAGAAATAAAACAACCTGACTTCATCCAGTGTTCAGATTTTTGTTCTAGAAATGAATGCAAATTAGTGCAGTTTAATTAAATAATGCCTCAAATGCATATTTGAACATAACTTTTCAGAAAACTTGTAATTTTTTTTTTTTTGTGCAATTCTTAATTTAATCAATCAAATGGGGAAGTATAGTGATATCTATTATTTATTTTTTACTCTATTCACCTGGGGTGTCTCGCCTTAAATTTTACATACAAGTCACTGCTGTTTCCAGCTGATATGAACACTTGTGGCAGTAAAACTCCAACGAATTATGATTATAAGATTATCAATTAATAAACACTTATGGGGCCTATTTTAACGATCTAAGCACATGGTATAAAGAAAATGGTCGCCGCATGATCTAAAAGGGTTGTCCCTATTCTCTTAATGAGTAATGGGTGTGTTTTGGGCATAATGTGCAATAAACCAAAGTCTCATCTCCCATTCCCTTTAAAAGCCAGTTGCGAGACTGCAAGCAGACTACGCCATTTTCAGACCAGCACGACCATAGGCGCACAAATGGCTGCGAGTGAATTTGTTATTTAAACATCAAGGCACAGGACGTGAACATTATAACTGCGCTGGGCTGAAACCAGCAAAAAACACCCTATCATGAAGCACAAGAAGCTACAATATATCATATTGCAGAAATGCCGCCACAGGCCTGAAATTTTGAGACAAGAAGAGACTCTAAAAAAAGAGCAGAAGAAATGCAAAGAAACAATGTGAGAGAAGATGAAACAAAGGAAAAGATGGAGGAATGAGTAAGCTGAGTGACAGTGGTTTGGCACTTTAAATCATAAATCTGCTCTAAAGGGTCTTAAGGAGTGTTTGTCTCAGTGCCAGTCCTAAATACATGAGGGCATGTAGAGGGCATCCCACTCTCATGCCAACTTTCTTAGCAACACAAATGAGCTTTCATATAAACACCTCGTCTGCAGATTCTGCTGGGATTATTGGCATGGAAATACCACTATCTCTTGGGATTGTAGCTAGGCTACAAATTCTCCAAAGGAGAACTGAGCAGATACACCTCAAGAGACTAATCTTTATAGGATAAAAATCTTCAAGCACTGCTTAAAAATGTGCCTGACAGTGCAGGATTGGAAATGATAGTTATAGTTAAAGCGCTCACAAGAAACATGCAATTTAATACAACTAATTTATTGGTTTCTAGTGGTGCAAATCAGGAAATACCTACAGCAAACAGATGGCCGATGCACACCGACAGACCAATGGCCAGCGCTGCCGAACCCTTCAGATCACTGCGCTTGGGGTCACAGGTGGCGAAGACAGTGAAGACGAGCTCAAAAGTGATTATGAGCTCTATCACAATGGCATGACCGGTGGAGATTTCAGCATTGACCTGCAGGGGGGCGATAGTGAGTTATTTGCATAATGTGAACTTCATCGGTTCCTCTGTGCGCATTTTAATGTGATTTTAAACCAAAGCGCAAGCTGTTTTCTCTGCTCTGCACACATACAAAGCGAGTGCACAGAAAAAGTGATTTTAATGTGATTTTAAACCATTCAAGTGAAAAGAAGACTCACGATCTGTTTTATGTGCTCTGCACACATCCAAAACGGGCGCACAGAAAGCCGCCTCTCATACTGAATAGTGTGCGATATTGAACTGAGTTTACTTCTGTGTCTTTTTGAACTCAAACAGACAAATACTTCCAAAAAATATGTCAAAATATCTTCGTGAACACAGTTGGTTATGTCTTATGTCTGAACGTAAACATTTAACAAAGAAAATGCACGTGTAACAGTATAATGGACCCGTGCAGCTCTTAAAGTGACAGCAGCCTAATAAACCTGCTGCCGTCTCTATAATAACGTTAATCGAAACAAAAGAGAAAATTCACTCTCTGTTTTTAACTGAATAACTTTTGTAACTATATTTGTAATGTATAGCCTATATTTTATTCATAAAGTGCAGTATTATTTTATATTTGATTACTGTTTCTGTACCTGAATACTTGAAAATCTTAAAACACTGTTTTTCAATCGTATCTTTGTTCAGCTGTATTTATTTGTGCAATTTCTAATAAAGTGTTTACTTGTCTTCAATAATATTTGAAATGATAAATTCAGCTGTTTTTGTATTTTTGTATGTATATTTAATCCATATAGTCAAAAGTAGCCTGTTGATTTCTGTTCATGGTATTCAGCTACATTGTTTTGCAATAAGACTTAGAATAAATGTGAATGATATTTAATTTTTTTTTACCTTATTGGAATCGAAATTAGGAGTCCGTAAGAATCAGAATTGATAAGCAGAAATCAGAATAGTTAAAATTTAAACAATACCCAACCCTACTGATTAGTTTAATCAGGTGTAAAACTACTAATCAATTCTTAAAATTATCACCCAAAACCGAACATTTGTCATCATTTACCCACCCTAATAGTTCAGTTTGTCTTTTTCTTCTGTGGAACACATTTGCGGAAGATATTTTGAAGAAATGTGCTTTTTTCCACATGCTTTGTTCTCATACAATGAAAGTCAATGGGGTCCAAAACAAAAACAACTTGCATTGCAAAAAACAAACAAACTGAGACATACATCAAAATATCTTCTTATGTGTTCAAGGTTTACGACAAAAGCGTGGGTAAATCACATAATTTTACTATCCCTTTAATTAAAAATACTCACAGAAGTCACTCCCAGACCTCCTCTCACCGACGCTGGTGTCACTCCATACAAGATGGCCGCCCCCACCACTGCCCCCAGACACTGTGCCAACAAATAAAAAACACCCTTTGCCAGGCTCAGCTTCCGTGTGGCAACCATCGCCGCAGTCACGGCCGGGTTGATGTGGGCGCCGCTGATGTGCCCGAAACACTGGGCGAGGGTTGCGATGGATAAGCCGAAGCAGAGAGAGATGAGGACGAGGTCGGCAGGTGGAGGGTTCTCCTGTTTTGCTGCCCAGTTGATGGTTGATCCCAGACTAAGCAGCACGAATATCATCATGGCTAAAAACTCCCCTGAAACCGCTCGCCAGAACTCCTGAGTCCACACACCTTTGAAGGCTGCCATGATACGGTTATTGCACGAGCAAGACGACACACACCTCCTTAAAGAAATAAAATGAGAGAGAGAAAAAACGTTGGTGATCTGTATTTGTGATTCATACCCATTCATATCATAAGATGACAAGTGAAAATGCTTCTGTTTTGTATTTTTAATACAATTTTTTTATTATATTACTTGCATAACAATTTGAATTAAATACTGGTTTGTCCCTCTTTTGCTTTAAAGGGGTCATGACATGTATTTTTAGGGGTTCAAGTGAAACCCTATTGTAATTGTTTAAATTTCCAAGGATCAGCATTCTCCACTAAAAGTGATCAGGAAGACCAAACAGGAAGTTGTAGAGACTTCAAACTTTGAGGGCTGGTAGTGCAACATCACCAACCGATCGGTCTGACAGGGGCGCTACAGAGGTCAAAAGTACGAAATGTCTCATAACTCCTAAACCGTTAGGCAAAGGCTAAAGTGTCTTATATCGTTGAAATTCTTGGCTCAAGATGGACAAAATGCCTTTTACGTGTATTTTGGACTTTTTTGAAAAAACTATTTTCAAAACAATCTAGTCCTAGGTTTTTGGCCTGAACAAGTGCAGCAAAATTCTCTGGAGTCTAATTGTCAATAATTATCAAAAAATGTTGTCATTTTGATTTACGGTCCCTAAGGACCGGCAAAACATTCAAAGTGGGCGGAGCTACTAAAATGTAACTACTCATGAATGGAATGAGATATTTTCACCAAACTATACACCAACCATTCTGTGGTTCCGTGAAATAGGATGTGGCGACTTGGGGGCACTATAACAAGGAAAAAACTTAAAAATGGCTATAACTACGCAACCCCAAGTCTGATTGACTTGAAAATTGGCATGCGGTGTCTTTGTCCAAGGTGCCAAGACTGCCTTTGAGGACATTTGCGTATCTCGAAAAACGCGGCCAGTGCAGTTTGAGCAGCTGTCAAACAAGGTTAACGGAGGTTTAACACATGTTTGACTCAGAGCCTGTGAGAAATTCAAAAGAAATCAGCCACTGGGGGCTGCCTTTGCGTTTTTCATGTGCGTAAAGGATTGTATATCACGTGATTTTTCACAGATGCCCACAACATTCATACCATATGGTATAACTCCTCAGTCTGAACAACTTTGTCTCTAGGACCAACGCTGTCCAAATTGCCTGTTTTGGCTGTAAATGGTCTTTTCCATCTAGTATTGAGATGGTTACAGGATTGCTAATTAAAACATACTTTTTTATACTTGAGCTTAAAGGCCTAAAGAGCTTGAACCCCGGTAATTGCTGCTTGCAGCTATATTTTTCTATTATAATGTTAATAAAGTTTTTTGCAAAAAATGTATATACGGTATGCAGAAAAACTTTATTTCAATTTTCATTCCGACGCTCTGTCCAGAATGATCCGTTTCTAAGCCACGGCTTCTTTAAGGCCACTGATATGATTGGCTAATGTCACTGCATAGGAAGCAGTATCAAAGCCCACTCACTACTGCACAGAGTGTTCTGAAAACATTATCAATATTAAACTTTCATTTACAGACAAAGCATTCGGAAATCATTTACTCACAGTTTGTGATGCAGCTGCTGTCAGATCCAATACAGTTGGCTGCTTCATCTGTCAACAAATGTTTCTTTGCAAACTCTTCATTACTCTTTGCCTTGCTGACAAAACAAAATGCTCCGAACAAACATATTATCCTATCACGTGATCTGTGATGCCAGTAAGTAAACTATCCATGCTGGGATCCCTTCTGAAGTCTCTACAGAGACGCAAACAAGCTGTCTAAACTGGACGTGTGAAAGTGAACATTCGTTCACTCTTCCATTTGTTCTGTTGTCGGGAGACTCAGTGTGTTGAGTATGTCAGAAACTGAACACACATCTGTATACTGTATCCAGTGTCAGTTATTATAATGGCTTCTATTTGCTTTTGATGTGACAAGCACACCCAGTGTATGCAAATGTCGGTTTTTAATTGGCTGAACGCCAGAGGGCGGAGCCTATGGTGCGATGATGTATAAATATTCGTTGATGTCTTGCTTTGAAGACATTCATATTCAAATGTATTTTCCCATGTGACGTCACAGATCCCTCAATATCAAAATGAGCTGTTTTTTGGAGCGTGATTTGTTTATAATGAGGAGGACGTTTTAAGTTATGGAACTTTTTAATGGTGCAAAGACCTCTTATATGTCAAAAAATCAAGGTAAATTTGATTTCTCATGTCATGACCGCTTTAACGAAAGCATTTGAGCCAAATAAACTCCACAAGTTTGTATAAACCTGACGATCATGTGATCCAGCATGATTTGAGATTTTTGACCATCTTTGTCAGGGTCACAAATTTGCTTATTTGACCTAAGAACAGAGCAGTACCTTACATAATTTTGCTACATTTAATATCATGTTTGTTTTAGAAAATCCTAAACCTTTTTTTTTTTTTTTTTCCCTCAGATTTGTGACCATCTACTGTAATTGTTATACTGTGGAGGACAGAAGAATATTGCATTTATTGACAACAAAACAATGATTGAGAATATAGTGAGAGAGAAGAATATATATTGGAAAACTACTTTCAAGCATGCTATAGTGTAAAAGACTGTTATAGTGTCTTTATCTCTTTCTGTATGGTTTTAAAGTGTCTCTTCATGCAGTTAATCTGTGCGCTCCTTCCAAGTGGAAATTCATCCAATTAAGAGTGGCCTCAGTTTCCTTTCAAAGATTCCATAGAGCACAGGAACAGAAACATCCCAATAACAAAATGGATCTATTATTAACCAAACAGCAACTATTCAGTACACATCAGCAAAATGCATATGGAATGCATGTACAGATCATTAGCAACACTAATTACACTGAAAACATCATGAAGACAGAAAAACTAGGCCTTAAGTGTGGTGAAAAGTGTTGTGGAAGATACATTTACAAAAAATGACCATGTTAATCAGAGTTTCTAACAAGATAGCTCCACTTCTTACTGTAAACTTTGATATCTTTGTATTATGTTTACTATCATCAACAATCATTTAACCATAGGCATACTGCAGAAAATGTAGACTATTGCATATTAATTATGCTTTTTCTTCCCTGTGCAGAAAAAAACCCTGCTTAAACCAGCCTGATCAACTAAAAAGTACACAAAACCCTCCGGGAAAGACCAGCTAAGACCAACAAACCAGCTTAAACTGGTTTAAAATATAGTAGGCTATATGCAATACAGTAGGACTGCAAATAGGCTAATAATAACTATGGATTTCTGGCGGAAATTATGATAAACAATTCTATGGTTCTTAAATTTAAGTTTAGGCCTACTTTAAACTACTCTCTTTGAAACAAGACGACGATGCCTGGATGATTTTAATCGATCATTTCGTGAATCAGGGATGTTGTCTGGCAGGTGAACCCAACGTCATGTGAACATTTAACCCCGTGTGCTCAGAGAACAGAAACATCACTTTACGAGCCAAAACTTCTTACTATGGAGTCAAAATCGACAAACTCACCGAAGAAAGCCAGAACTAGTGTTCGGAACCAAGACCTGCGAAAACGCTCTTCTCATCCCTGAACAAGCATCCTCTCGGTGGGAGAGTCTAACGTTACCTCAAACAAGACATCTGAAGCTCAGGATCGCGCTGTAGGCGAAATGATCTGTTACAGCGCTCTCTGTTTTAGTGATCAATATATGTGTGTGTGTGTCTTGAGTGTTGTTCATCATCTATGAGGTGTGATTTATGCATCTCCTCCCTCTGATTCACACACACACGCGCGCGCGCGCGCTTCCCCTGTGCACCGATTAAAACTATTAAGTTCAATTAAACACGAGCGCATAATAACTGCTGGTATACGCTTTACCTCCCTCCACCTGAGCGAAAACTAATGCAATAAATCTTCAATATTTGTAATAATTTATAAATATAAACTATAGTATAAATACTACAACAATACAGCAATATAAAGTAAGTATGCTGGGTTAAAAACAACCCAAGTTGGGTTGAAAATGGACAATCTCAGCGTTTGGGTTAAATGTTTGACCCAGCTATTGTTTAAAAATGACTATATGACTGATTTTAAATGAACCCAAAATTAAATATCAGACACATAATTACTAGAGGCAACAATAATAATTAAAAGGTGAACATTTATTATAAATGTTTATTGTTTAATTATTATTCATGAAACTTACTTACAAATGTTCATTTATTAAACATATTAATAAATATTAATTTCCAACATATTTTGGGTTAATTTTAAGCAAGCAATACAATCATTTCTAAACAATAGCTGAGTTAAATAAAACTACCCAGCAGGTTGGGTAAACATTTAACCCAACCGATGGGTTAAAACAACCCAAACTGTTTTGTTTTTACCATTTTCAACCCAACTTGGGTTGTTTTTAACTCAGCAGTTTTAAGAGTGTAAGTATTCTAAATAAAATAAAATGAATTGATGGGCCTTAAGAATGCCAGATTATAAGCATCTGCCCAATTCATACATGACATTTCATAAGATGACATTCACACTCCCTAGGTGTATTTATATCTATTATATCCTTATTTATCTTTGGTTTATGGAGTGTGTTTGAACAAATACAAATCAACCCACAAGAAAAGCATAAATATGTACAACTGTAGCATTCTAGTGATCATGGCAGTATAAACACGTTTGCTCTGAACTCACCTGTCCAGGGCTCCACAGCTTGTCATGCCTTCCTCAGACTGACTGGCAGCTCAGAGTACTCTTCTCTCAGTGTCGTGTTACCGGCTCTTCATGGTCAAATAAGAGCGGAGAGACCACAGCACAGAGATATGAGGCTGTCGAACAACTCATCTGACAGCATCGACTGTGTCAGCAGTGACTCACACAACACACGCCTCATCATATCACACACAGAATATTACATGAGACAATATTACAAGGAAAAACTGTCTATCTATCTATCTATCTATCTATCTATCTATCTATCTATCTATCTATCTATCTATCTATCTATCTATCTATCTATCTATCTATCTATCTATCTACCTATCTATCTATCTACCTATCTATCTACCTATCTATCTATCTATCTATCCAGCAATGGGTAAAGCGTTTGAAATTAAAAATCAATTTCCATCCTTATTATCACATAATTAATTATACTGGTACTAGACAAATTATTCATATTTAAAGTTACAATCTGAAATATTGTCAAAGGTCAAACCGCTAAAGAGATGTGATAATTTGTTTTTTGTTAATTTACACTTTGCATGTAAAATGTCACATGCAAATTATTGTATGTGGCCATTTATAATGTTTTTGGAAGAAGTGTCTTATTCTCACCAGGCATTTGAATGAAATACAGTAAAAACAGTAATGTTATGAAATATTTTTTTCAATTTTAAATAACCATTTTTTTATTTTAATATATTTTAAAATGAATTTTTAATTTTGAGCAGTATGTGTATGGTCATCTGGTAGAAGCTATAGTTATTTTAATTACGGATATTTTTTCTTAAAAACTCATTGTCTCACTTCAGAAGGTCTTTATTAACCCCCTGGGGTCAAATTAATTACTTTTATGATGGATGGATGCATTTTTTTAAGGGGCTTCAAAACAACCCATTCACTGCCAATATAAAGCTTAGACAGGATATTTTTTAATATAACTCTGATTATGTTCATCTGAAAGAAGATATACACCTATGGCTTGAGGGTTAGTAAATCATGGGATAATTTTCATTTTTGAGTGAACTATCCCTTTAAAAAACAACTTCTAACAACTTATTCAGCACCTTTTCAACAATCACAGGTAAGGTTAGCTGCAAGTCACATTACTACGTGCCACACCTAAAAAAAATGAAGGAGTCAAGTATTACAATATAATTCTTCTGTTTTCTGAGTTTTTGGAGGTCCACCCATAACAAGAAATTCTGCAACATCTCAGTCCAGTGCAATTTTGCCTCTGAGTCATCCACAACACCCAATCTCATTCATGATGCAAGGATTTACTATAATGCACTGTGCGTTATGCTGACTATATACTAGAAGTGTCCTCTGAGGATGAAAAAAGCACAAAGCAACAGTCCATTTCAGCTCCGTGCTGTGACCTCACAGTCTGGACAGGGTGTAAAGTGACAAATACCTCCCACCCGGGTGTTTCTGATAAAATCTTATCAAATGAGCAGTTTCATCGCATATTCATCAGGGTTTGAGCTGACTGAACGTGTGACTAAAGGAGTGCTGTTTGTGTGAATAGTTGTTAGTTCATTTGCAGAAAAAAAATGATGTCTGCCTGTTTGTCAGGATGCAACAGATTTCCTGGCTGAGGTCGACTGAATTTGTTTAAATAGTTTGTGAAAATCCTTTTGAAGAGAGTCAAAGCCGATGGAGAAAATGCTAAAGGATTTGGGGTGTTGGAGGGCTGCCAGAACAATTGTCATCAGTGTGGAAAGCAGCTGTTGCTTTTTTTTTTTTTTTTTTTTTTTTGCGATTGGCAGGATTATACACTCTAAAAAATGCTGTGTTAAAAACAATCATTTCTGGGTTATTTGGCAACTCAGCGCTGGGTAAAGCCCGAAGTATTTTTGTAACTGCGTATACTTTTTGTACACGCAGGTCACACATGTGCATTTGATTTTTTGCATTCTGTTCCAGTTCATTAAATAAAAATTTATATATATATATATATATATATATATATATATATATATATATATATATTTATATATATATATATATAATATATATTATATTAATTAATATATATATATAAAATTTAATATATATTCATGTTTAAAAAGTTAAACCGAAAACAGCTTTACCTTGTGCCATCTTATCTGTCATACATTGAAGTTTAACCCGGCAAACTCATAGCAACACTAGCGCACTAGATCAATAGCGGAGGTGAAACGTTAACGCTGCATTCACACGGGGCATGTCTGAAGCTTGAGCTGACCCATTGTGCGAGCTGACTCTTTAAAACTGCGTGGTTTATATACATGTTGCTGCTGATTGTGCTGACATTTTTGACACACCCACCAAACAAGAGAAAACGTATCTCAAACCGTAGCAAATCCAGATTTAACCGGTTTAGCACAGACTACCCAACATTGGGTTACTTTGACCCGCGCTGGGTAAGTATGTGAGGAGGTTCATCATTTGAATATTAAAATAAGCCAGTAAAATGACCCAACAGGCCCTGAACCCAGTATTTGGGTTACAAAAATAACCCATTGTTTTTTAGATAGGAACATGTGTGAACATTCGCTGGGACATCTGTTAAATAAATAATAGAATATTATTGCTGTATATTACGGGCAGTGTGTGAATGTGTTATATAATCTCAGAACTTGAAGCGCTCATTAGTAGGAGACTCATAAACAATTACTTGTTGTGTATTTGTGTGTCACACAAGTATAAACAGAATTTCCATACAGGTTCTGCCAGGATCCATGTTTGTCCTGCAGTAATAATGAACAATTAACACACTGTGCTGTCAGTGTTCCACATTTCATTCTCCCATTCCCTCTCTGAACTGTTCAAGCATATGTTCTCTTACATTATAGCAGATGGATTATAACATCATTAAAAGTCATCCCTGATAATATTCAGACTCAATCCAAGTCACGAGAAAACAAATGCACATTAATACACATGTAATCTAATTGCCACTGATCTAAACTAAAGCCAAAAGCTAAAGCACTGTATAAAGTATTTAATGCATAAAGATTTCTCTCTTTGTTTTGTTGGAATTTACAATGACTCTGGAGGGGTAAAGAAGACGGGAGATGTGTGTATGTTTGTTTTTTTCTATGCATGTGAAAATCCTCCTATTAGTACTGTGTTATTATACACATGAATGAACGGCTTTCAATTCTTAAATAATGATGTAATTCAGAGCTCCAGAAAGTGGAGGAAAAGACACAACAGAGCCTTGGTGTGGAAATATTTATTTTCTGATGGTCAGATTTGCCTTCATCTGCCACTGTAGATTCTGGGATTTATGCATAGTAGATAAATAAATCAGAAAGGAACAATTAATCAGGACTTAATGGCCTGGTGGAAACATTTTTGCCTTGGAAAAGTATGTCGGAAAAACAAAATTGGTGCCATACCCCCCTTTATAAATTTAGAATACTGTATATTATATATATATATTATACAATGCCCGGCCCAAAAAAGTCTAAAATTGGATCATTATTGCTGTGATTATTATGTTTCTAGCATGATGTATGTTTGGAAACAGTTCTTTTAACCCTGCTTTATGGAGTGTGTAGCTTTTCATTTCTTAAACAACTATGCATGAAGACACATCATGGCTATATTCTAGGATGACAATGTCAAGATTCATCAGGCTCAAATTGTGAAAGAACGGTTGGCAGGGAGCATGAAGAATCATTTTCACACATGAATTGGCACCTCTGAGTCCAGACCTTAAAGGAGGCCTATAATGCTCCTTTCACAAGATGTAATATAAGTCTCTGGTGTCTCCAGAATGTGTCTGTGAAGTTTCAGCTCAAAATACCCCACAGATCATTTATTATCGCTTGTCAAATTTGCTCCTGTTTGAGTGTCAGCAACAACACGCCGTTTTGTGTGTGTCCCTTTAAATGCAAATGAGCTGCTGCTCCCGCCCCCTTTCCAGAAGAGGGCGGAGCTTGAAAATCTGAATGTCCCGTTTTTTAACATGCTTGCAGAGAAAGGCTTACCAAAACAAAGTTACTGGGTTGTCCTTTTTCCATATTTTCTGGGTTTGCACCGGGGACCCGATTATAGCACTTAAACATAAAAAAAAGTCAGATTTTCATGATACATCCCCTTTAAATTAATTGAAGTAGACTTTATAGAGTGTTCACCTTTTGCATTGTCAATACAAGATCTTGACCAAAAACTGATGCACCTCTTGATGGAAATAACATCACAACATTTATTTTCATCAAGCGGTGCATCCATTTTTGGTCAAAATCCATTATTGACAATGCAAGAGTCAAGCACTCTAATTCAGCACATCCCAAATATTTATTTTCTTAAAAGAGGAACTGTATCCATTAAAAATGAAAGCATTAAGGTAAAAACCTATATTTAGAGAGAAATTCAGTACACAAAAATGTACATTAATACCTTTTTAATAGCATTAACATAAAAAACATGAAATTATTTAGTTTACTACAGTATACACAGGACATTATTGGCTTGCTGAGGAAAAATCTGTTCATCATATCCTATCTTGTAAAAATATTCAACAAATGTTCTGGGGTAGCCACCCGTCTGCTAATAACACCTACAGATTGACAGGGTTTTGAATTTTAATAGAATTGCACATTGAATATGTGGCAGTAGAAAACATTTTGTTACATCCTGTATATTTTGTTACTTTTCCACACTGGTCTGCATTAGTATCACTTCACAGTGGATCAGACTGTGTGTTTGTGGAACATCACGCTCTATTCACGGACACGCAGCATTGTGAGAACAGCATGTGTGCAAGCGTGTATGTTTACTCACTCACTCCCAGTATCCCAGAGCAGCGACCGAACAATCAGCCATGCGGGGGGCGCGAACACTGCGAACACGCCTGAAACATCAAACATCTAATCTGCCACACAACTTTACCCACATAGTAATAGCCACTGGCTGGAGCGTTACGGTGCAATGCATTATGACCCATTGTTGAGATATTAGAATTGAATCCCAGAGACACTAGCTCAGGCTGGCAGGAAATACTCGCGCCTTAAGAGAAATGGAAGAAAATGCCTTTGATCCAGTGGCAGTGGGCTGATGATGAATTGCAAACTAATTAGAAGGAAATAACATGGGCCTTCAAAACATACAAATGTTCTGTTTGAGAGAATTAAATGCCTGTTTAGGTATTTAAATGCCTGAGATGGTGTTATTTCACTAAATTGCGTTCTCCCACTCTACAATTAGTTTTTTCCCCCCTCTTCCTCCTCTTTATATAACAACAACAACCTGGCAAGAAGATACCACCTTCCTGAAAGAGAGAAAATAAATAATTAGTAATAAACAAACAATCAATATAGTAACCAGTGTCGAGGAAAGTTAACGGTCTGTTTATGCTAAGCTCGTGCGCTGCTATTTCAAAGTGTGTACAACATGCATTGAACATTTACACAGCATAACCAGCAGATGTCCTCAGCATGCTATATTTTGAGTGAATAGCTAGTGTAATCGATCTAATCTAACAGTGAATTTAGCTGAAGAAGTCAATATAGTGGAATAAAAACAACACCTAGTCATTTTCACAGCAACTTCAAAGGAAGCAAGACAATGTTGTCGAAACTAGCGCTGGAAACCTGAGGTAATTTTATATTGCTAGCTAGCCTAGCATAATGATCTCATCGTTAATACTTCTCACCAATTATTCAGAGGGAATGACCGATTGTTTTCCATATATCCATTTTCTTTAAAGTTTCCTTGAAAAGGGGGTTTGACTTGTCAAACAGTGGTGGATATTTCATCAATTAACTTCTTCGCAATGTCATCCACCATTTTAAATGCGCGAGCCCTTAAATTAGAATGGATTCTGATTGGCTTTTATCATTTTTATCTTTATCGTTATCTTTATAGTTATTGTTCTGGATGTGATTACTTTTTAAGGAAAGTAATGTGGTATGTTTGCGTTACTCTTTTTCTTGCATTACGTTTGCTTGTTTGTTGTTTAATAACAAAAACAAAGGCTGAAGGAAATGCAGATTCACACCTGTACAGTAGAGGGCGCAGCTTTCAACTGTGCTGGAATATTCCGGAATACAGACGAATAGGACACAGGAGAAAAGTTCAACACTCTAGCTGCGTCCCAATTCAGAGGCTGCTTCGAAGGTTACATTCAAAGGCTGATTGTGTCACAGTGGCGTGACAAAGGCTGTCCTAATTCGAAGGCTCCTCCTAAAGCTGGGCAATTTTAGCGATTTTTTTTTATTTAATTCGAATTTATTGTTTTGCTAGATTTTATTATTTTTAAATTGAGAAACCGTGTTTTTTAATAAAACATGTTAGCAAACGTTACAATAAGACATGTTGACACTTGAGCAATGATAACAGTTAAGACAAGAAAATGATCCGACCACATGATGGCACGCCCGATTAACCGCGCTTGTGTGACGCTCTATGAACACATCGCTAGTCTTAAGCTTTTTGTTCACTCAGATAAGCGTTATTGTGCTGAAAAAACAAGATGTGGGCAGTGGAATGATAATAAAGCATTAGATGTTATTAGATGTGAGTTAATTTGAGCTCCAAGTTTTTAGAATGCCGTTTCATGGGTGAGACGCTGCAAAAGACACGAGTGCAACAGTTAAACACGTCCGGCAAACATAAAAACAATAGAACAAATCGCACAATGGAATGCAAAAACCTGTAAAGAGCTGAAAGAACATACTACTGTATGTCTGATATTTCATGTTTGCATGATGGTGATAGGCTGAAAGCTGCTGTTATTTTCTGTTTTTACAAAGGATTTGCTGTTAATATTAGCCTATTACTGGTGTTATTTATTGCTATTTCTTTTTGGCTAATAAATATTTAGCATTTTTTTATTTTATATTATTTCTGAGTAAATAGGATATGTTTAAGATACGTTTGTACTATATTCGCCTTCATATTTCATACATATTTTCTGCAAAGATATTTAACAAATAAGTCATATATTTTACATTAATACCATTGGTCAGGTGGTGCAGTTGGAATAGACCTTTTTAACCAGATTGTTAATAAAGAGAATGTTACTTGAATCATATTGTAGTTATGTTTTTAAGTTAACATTAGTTCAAATCAAAATCGTGCATCGATTAATCGTTCTGAAAAAAAATCAAGATTTTACTTTTTGCCTTATCGCTCAACATTAGCTCTTCCAAATGCATCCTTTGTTTCCTGTGCAATGAAAGATAAAACAGATGGATCCTTCGCTGCCTTGCCAACCCCCGAATTCATTGCATGCCTCGTTCTGACCTTCGTGGCCTTTGAAGTCCATGTCCTTTGATGGATGCGGCCTCTGAATTGGGACCCTGCATCTTATTTAAAAAAACAACAAACAAATGTAATGTTTATCTAAAGTCATTTTTGCTTGTTGGTACGGTTGAATTGGATCATCAAAGGTCAGCAGCAAAGACATTGGTTAATAAAGTGAGATTAAATACATAAAGTATATTTTTGTAATTGAACATATTTAAGTCTGATGAGTAAAATATTTGGTTAAGAACACGTTAGTGCATCCTCTGCTAATAGCCGAAGATATTTGAAGGAACTAAGCCTTTAAAAGTGTCTGAAGAGCACTCTGAACTCTTCACCTCTGCTGCAGATTATTTTTAACATGATGTCCAGATCTGAATTTCATCTGCAGCAACATTATTTTTAGACACAGAGGTAGGTTGGCACTCTGTAGGGGGTGTCATATCCACCAGAAGACCACCTGGCTGGAAGTAGCCAGCTATAACTACCACAACACAGCTCATCTGATCCACTCAATCAACACTCTCTCTGCCTCACTCTCTTTGTGTTCATCTCACAGATTTCAAAACAAGATGTCTGAGCAGATTGCAGAGTTGGGATGCCATCCATATCAATTCAGTTGATGCACTGAAACCAAACTCACCAATTAAATCACTTTTGTATTTCAGCACCACTGTGTCACGGATATAACAAAGCAATGAAACACACAAAGCAAACACATTTTGAGTCAGGAACACAGCCAAAAAAGGCATCTTAAACCAGCTTACTCTTGTGACTTAAGTGCACTGAAGAAGTGCACTTTTTTAAAAGTGGTCAGTATCTATCAAAAGCAGTCCAAGGAGGGAACAGTGGTGAACCGGCGACAGGGTCAAGGCTCACTGATGCACGTGGGGAGCGAAGGCTGGCCCGTGTGGTCCGATCCAACAGATGAGCTCCTGTAGTTCAAACTGCTCAAGAAGTTAATGCTGGTTCTGATAGAAAGGTGTCAGAATACACAGTGCATCACAGTTTGTTGCGTATGGAGCTGCATAGCTGCAGATCAGTCAGGGTGCCCATGCTGACCCCTGTCCACCGCCGAAAGAGCCAACAGTGAGCATCAGAACTGGACCACGGAGCAATGGAAGAAGGTGGCCTGGTCTAATAAATCACATTTTCTTTTACATCACGTTTATGGCTGGGTGCGTGTGCGTCTCTTACCTGGGGAACACATGGCACCAGGATGCACTATGGGAAGAAGGCAAGCCAGCAGAGGCAGTGTGATGCTTTGGACAATGTTCTGCTGGGAAACTTGGGTCCTGCCATCCATGTGGATGTTACTTTGACACGTACCACCTACCTAAGCATTGTTGCAGACCATGTACACCCTTTCATGGAAACGGTATTCCCTGGTGGCTGTGGCCACTTTCAGCTGGATAATGCTCCTGCCACAAAGCAAAAATGGTTCAGGAATGGTTTGAGGAGCACAACAATGAGTTTGAGGTGTTGACTTGGCCTCCAAATTCCCCAGATCTCAATCCAATGGAGCATCTGTGGGATGTGCTGAACAAACAAGTCCGATCCATGGAGGCTCCACTTCACAACTTACAGGACTTAAAGGATCTGCTGCTAACATCTTGATGTCAGATACCACAGCACACCTTCAGGGGCCTATAGGAGTCCATGCCTCGACGGGTCAGGGCTGTTTTGGCAGCAAAAGGGGGACCAACACAATATTAGGAAGGTGGTCATAATGTTATGCCTGATCGGTGTATATCTCGCAATATATATCTTAGGTGTATATCTTAGGTTATATCTAACATAATTCAGAGAAAAAAAGGTCAGAATTGTGAGTTATAAAGTCAGAAATTAAGATATAAACTCACAATACAATTCAATTTATAAATCATAATACTGGCTTTACATCATGCAATTGTGAGGAGAAAAAAGTCAGAATTGAGAGATAAAAAGTCGCAATTATTATTTTACAAGCTTCCATAGATTTAAGTATGTTAGTCAACACATCAAAATAAGTGTACTTCTTTAAAACATGACAAAAGATTATTAAAACACAATGATTTAAAGTAAAACACTTAATTTGATATTATTACAAAGCTTTTTTTTTTACAGTGTAGCCTACTTAAGTGAGCTACAAAGTAGTCATGAAAGTGTACTCTGTACACTCAAGTGGCTTTTTATTTCATAATCGTCATATCTGCAGTACAGTAGTTTTTTTTTTTTATTAATAGTTTTTCAGGTTTGCAGTACACTACAAGTGCACATTAAATAAGCACGCCCCTAAAACCAGCCAACAGACCAACAAACCAGCTTTGGCTAGTTTAAGATGTGTTTCTCAGCAGGGCTCTTGACATGAAATGTGTTTGCCGTGCATTTGTGTGTTCATGCATGCACAGGAAGTGAAGGATGACAACGTTCTGATTTGTTGAGAATGCCACACAATGAGCCACAGCAGGGGACGCAGAGACAATAAGCAGCAGCGTCTCTATTGGGACAATAAGCAGTAGCGTCTCTCTCCTCGGGGTTTAAATGTGAAGTAGGACAGAGGACTGGAAGAGTCTGTTTCAAAGGAAGAGAAAGAACACTAATAAATGTGAGATTCTTTCTGTGCTTTGAAAAGGCTGTACTAATGATTTTTCACACTGACATAAAGTGACACACTTTCTTTCCTGCAAAAAAGCCCACAAACAAAGCAAGAAATGATGCCTTAATGATGCTCCACAGCGGCCCCTAGTGACAACAGAGTATAAAGCACTCTTCATATAAAGACTTCAGTCAGAACTGCTCACAGCAACCTCCAGAGAGCAGCAGCACACTTTAACACTGACACAGAAAGCTGACACACACACACAGTGCACTATCCTACACAAACACACTGACAGGCACAGATACACATAGTTCTCACAGTGTACACATTTCTCAAACGATCCAGGGACCTTTCGAGATAAGGGCTAAAACATTTCGGAGTCAAGACCAATCTCTGAATAATAAACAAATGGCACAATACATTATAGAAGAGGCCTGTGTGTCTGTGCGTTTGCATTTCTGTGTGTGTATTCTAGAGTTAGTAGGTGAAAGCTACATAAATAAGATCTATGTCCTCTGGGTTGCAGAGAAATGTTTTGTGTGTGTGTGTGTGTGTGTTAAATGGAGACACAAAGCAGTTCCACTGTGATGCATACACTTTTAATAACCTTAATAAAAAATAAAAATTCTATCTTGGTAAAAATGAATAAATAAACGGCTCAGTCTGAACCAGTGGCGGTTGGTGGAAAATTTTCGAGTTAGGGCTGTGTTTAAGAAAAACTTAACAGGAGAAAAACATATTAAGGCTTAAAACATATTTTAAAAAAAGATAATTGTTTTACCAAGTTCAGGATTAGGTTTGAGGATGATTCTCACAAAACTATTTTCTGCAAGCTTTTACAAGGTAAATTAAAAACACTTTTTCATTTTCATAATTCACATGATGGTTCGGTAGGTACCTCAGTATTGAAGTCACGGTTCAGTATAAAATTGTTTTTTTGTGTGTTTTTTTAACAAATGCCTCTGTGTTTAAATAAATTCAATTATAATTAAATATTTCTTAAGGATAAAAAAATCTGTCTCAGCTAATGCTGTAAACTATATATAGGGAGCCCTTTCTTGCACATTACTATAATATTAAAGGTTACAATTAACAACAGAGCCCAAACTATTAAATTCAGTTCCTATAATAATAATAATAATAATAATATATATATATATATATATATATATATATATATATATATATATATATATATATATATATATATATATATATATATATTAAATTTTTCACTCTTTGTTATATTGCAGCCATTTGCTAAAATCATAAAGTTCTTTTTTTTTTCCCCCATTAATGTACACGCAGCACCCCATATTGAAAGAAAAACACAGAATTGTTGACATTTTTGCAGATTTATAAAAAAAGAAAAACTGAAATATCACATGGTCCTAAGTATTCAGAACCCTTTCTCCCATCTCCCCACTGCATCTCTGGAGCTCAGCCACAGTGATCTTTGGGTTCTTCTTTACCTCTCTCACCAAGGCTCTTCTCCCCCGATAGCTCAGTTTGGCCGGACGGCCAACTCTAGGAAGGGTTCTGGTCGTCCCAAACATCTTCCATTTAAGGATTATGGAGGCCACTGTGCTCTTCGGAACCTTAAGTGCAGCAGAATTTTTTTTTGTAAACTTGGCCAGATCTGTGCCTTGCCACAATTCTGTCTCTGAGCTCTTCAGGCAGTTCCTTTGACCTCATGATTCTCATTTGCTCTGACATGCACTGTGAGCTGTAATCAAAGACAGCTGGACTCAAATGAAGGTGTAGAATCATCTCAAGGATGATCAGAAGAAATGGACAGCACCCGAGTTAAATATATGTCACAGCAAAGGGTCTGAATACTTAGGACCATGTGATATTTCAGTTTTTCTTTTTTAATAAATCTGCAAAAATGTCAACAATTCTGTGTTTTTCTGTCAATATGGGGTGCTGTGTGTACATTAATGAGGAAAAAAATGAACTTAAATGATTTTAGCAAATGGCTGCAATATATATATATATATATATATATATATATATATATATATATATATATATATATATATATATATAAATGTAAATTGCACATAAGGCAGGTTTTGCATTTACTTCTAATCTAATTATAAAGTTAATTTTCTATTCCATTCATTGTTGAAATATAATTATTTACTCAGTTACTCTCATAACTTGTTTTTTAATGGTACATTTATTTAAACATATATTAAATAATGAAGACATTACTAACAAGTAAAGTAAATATAATGAATATATAAGCTAATATAGTGCATATATTTAGTGAAATGCTCCCTCTAGAATTCATTTCTCCAGTGAACTAACATGTTGTGGACACCAAATGACTTGCCTGAGGTAAATGTAATGCTACTGGTTGAGAGATTACATGTAAATATATCGATCTTCTTTGCTTTTTTTTTTTTTTTTCTGGTAGAAATGGGTCAGATGTAACAACCCAGTGTTTGGGGAGTTTTTGTGTTACCCAGATCCTGGGTCAGACGTAACAACCCAGTGTTTGGGTAGTTTTTGTGTTACCCAGATCCTGGGTCAAACGTAAAAACCCAGTGTTTGGGGAGTTTTTGTGTTACCCAGATCCTGGGTCAGACGTAACAACCCAGTGTTTGGGGAGTTTTTGTGTTACCCAGATCCTGGTTCAGACGTAACAACCCAGTGTTTGGGGAGTTTTTGTGTTACCCAGATCCTGGGTCAGACGTAACAACCCAGTGTTTGGGGAGTTTTTGTGTTACCCAAATCCTGGTTCAGACGTAACAACCCAGTGTTTGGGGAGTTTTTGTGTTACCCAGATCCTGGGTCAGACGTAACAACCCAGTGTTTGGGTAGTTTTTGTGTTACTCAGATCCTGAGTCAGACGTAACAACCCAGTGTTTGGGTAGTTTTTGTGTTACCCAGATCCTGGGTCAGACGTAACAACCCAGTGTTTGGGTAGTTTTTGTGTTACTCAGATCCTGAGTCAGACGTAACAACCCAGTGTTTGGATAGTTTTTGTGTTACCCAGATCCTGGGTCAGACGTAACAACCCAGTGTTTGGGTAGTTTTTGTGTTACTCAGATCCTGAGTCAGACGTAACAACCCAGTGTTTGGGTAGTTTTTGTGTTACCCAGATCCTGGATCAGATGTAACAACCCAGTGTTTACGTAGTTTTTGTGTTACCCAGATCCTGGGTCAGACGTAACAACCCAGTGTTTCGGGAGTTTTTGTGTTACCCAGATCCTGGGTCAGACGTAACAACCCAGTGTTCGCGTAGTTTTTGTGTTACCCAGATCCTGGGTCAGACGTAACAACCCAGTGTTTGGGGAGTTTTTGTGTTACCCAGATCCTGGGTCAGACGTAACAACCCAGTGTTTGGGTAGTTTTTGTGTTACTCAGATCCTGGGTCAGACGTAACAACCCAGTGTTTGGGTAGTTTTTGTGTTACCCAGATCCTGGGTCAGACGTAACAACCCAGTGTTTCGGGAGTTTTTGTGTTACCCAGATCCTGGGTCAGACGTAACAACCCAGTGTTCGCGTAGTTTTTGTGTTACCCAGATCCTGGGTCAGACGTAACAACCCAGTGTTTGGGGAGTTTTTGTGTTACCCAGATCCTGGGTCAGACGTAACAACCCAGTGTTTGGGTAGTTTTTGTGTTACTCAGATCCTGGGTCAGACATAACAACCCAGTGTTTGGGTAGTTTTTGTGTTACTCAGATCCTGGGTCAGACGTAACAACCCAGTGTTTCGGGAGTTTTTGTGTTACCCAGATCCTGGGTCAGACGTAACAACCCAGTGTTCGCGTAGTTTTTGTGTTACCCAGATCCTGGGTCAGACGTAACAACCCAGTGTTTGGGGAGTTTTTGTGTTACCCAGATCCTGGGTCAGACGTAACAACCCAGTGTTTGGGGAGTTTTTGTGTTACCCAGATCCTGGGTCAGACGTAACAACCCAGTGTTCGCGTAGTTTTTGTGTTACCCAGATCCTGGGTCAGACGTAACAACCCAGTGTTTGGGGAGTTTTTGTGTTACCCAGATCCTGGGTCAGACGTAACAACCCAGTGTTTGGGTAGTTTTTGTGTTACTCAGATCCTGAGTCAGACGTAACAACCCAGTGTTCGCGTAGTTTTTGTGTTACCCAGATCCTGGGTCAGACGTAACAACCCAGTGTTTGGGGAGTTTTTGTGTTACCCAGATCCTGGGTCAGACGTAACAACCCAGTGTTCGCGTAGTTTTTGTGTTACTCAGATCCTGAGTCAGACGTAACAACCCAGTGTTTGGGTAGTTTTTGTGTTACCCAGATCCTGGATCAGATGTAACAACCCAGTGTTTACGTAGTTTTTGTGTTACCCAGATCCTGGGTCAGACGTAACAACCCAGTGTTTGGGTAGTTTTTGTGTTACTCAGATCCTGAGTCAGACGTAACAACCCAGTGTTTCGGGAGTTTTTGTGTTACCCAGATCCTGGGTCAGACGTAACAACCCAGTGTTTGGGGAGTTTTTGTGTTACCCAGATCCTGGGTCAGACGTAACAACCCAGTGTTCGCGTAGTTTTTGTGTTACCCAGATCCTGGGTCAGACGTAACAACCCAGTGTTTGGGGAGTTTTTGTGTTACCCAGATCCTGGGTCAGACGTAACAACCCAGTGTTTGGGTAGTTTTTGTGTTACTCAGATCCTGAGTCAGACGTAACAACCCAGTGTTCGCGTAGTTTTTGTGCTACCCAGATCCTGGGTCAGACGTAACAACCCAGTGTTTGGGGAGTTTTTGTGTTACCCAGATCCTGGGTCAGACGTAACAACCCAGTGTCCGCGTAGTTTTTGTGTTACCCAGATCCTGGGTCAGACGTAACAACCCAGTGTTCGCGTAGTTTTTGTGTTACCCAGATCCTGGGTCAGACGTAACAACCCAGTGTTTGGGGAGTTTTTGTGTTACCCAGATCCTGGGTCAGACGTAACAACCCAGTGTTTGGGGAGTTTTTGTGTTACCCAGATCCTGGGTCAGACGTAACAACCCAGTGTTCGCGTAGTTTTTGTGTTACCCAGATCCTGGGTCAGACGTAACAACCCAGTGTTTGGGGAGTTTTTGTGTTACCCAGATCCTGGGTCAGACGTAACAACCCAGTGTTCGCGTAGTTTTTGTGTTACCCAGATCCTGGGTCAGACGTAACAACCCAGTGTTTTGGGAGTTTTTGTGTTACCCAGATCCTGAGTCAGACGTAACAACCCAGTGTTCGCGTAGTTTTTGTGTTACCCAGATCCTGGGTCAGACGTAACAACCCAGTGTTTGGGTAGTTTTTGTGTTACTCAGATCCTGAGTCAGACGTAACAACCCAGTGTTTGGATAGTTTTTGTGTTACCCAGATCCTGGGTCAGACGTAACAACCCAGTGTTTGGGTAGTTTTTGTGTTACTCAGATCCTGAGTCAGACGTAACAACCCAGTGTTTGCGTAGTTTTTGTGTTACCCAGATCCTGGGTCAGACGTAACAACCAAGGGCTCGAGTTATTTATTGCAGGCTTTTTGCGCCCTCTTTAGGAGAAAGCAGTGCAGCTCCGTCAAATTGGTGCATGCCTTCGGTAAAATACAGGTTTGCGTACGTTATTTTATCTATAAATTCATTATTGTTCTTTATATCATTTAATTTTATGCAAAGCAATATATAAGGGCATGATGTGAGTCACCTACACGAGCGTCGCGTCGTCTGTCTTTTCGCATGATGGAAACACCTGATGCATAATGTTATGAACATTATGTTATGATTTTATTCAAAAAGGTACAGAATATAAATTCTTAGGATGTTAAAATATGTTCCCAGAACTGTACACTGATTGTTTATGGACAGGTTATGGAGACAGCACATTTAGGCTACGAGTGAAATGCAGGGCGGCGGTCTGAGTGCCCCTGCTGAACATGATACAAACCCCAGCATGAGATTCAGCGCCGTTACAGTGGAAACAGGACAAAAGAGATGGTCAATTACAGTTGAACTTCTTCTAAATTATTATTTTTTTTAACTTCTAATATGTATTAAAAATGATATTAAATATATACTGTAAAACCTGTTAAAAACAACCCAAATTGGGTTGTTTTTATCCCAGTGTTTTTGACAACTTTAAGGTATTGTGAAATTAAAATCTGCTGACATCTCATGTTAATTGATTTGACAGTACTATGACTACTCTGTTTCATAACTAAATATTATTTAAATTAAAAGTATATGTTTTATAAATAAATCGACATATCAAAGTGCAATTGACTTTAAATGAGAGTGCAGTATGAGTCAAAGTTTAGACATAACAGCAATAATTAAATGTGTAGATCTGCTAAAAAACAGGTCTCTAAACTCTGTATTTGACCCAGCCATGCCTGTGTGTGTTTATGTGAGTGTCAGGCAGAACTGATGTTCCTCTCGTCTAGCCTGATTTGTTGCAGTCAAGCTCACACAGGACAGAAAGTGCGATAGAGAGGTGGAGAGAGGAGGGAAAATAAAGAGAAACAGCCTCAATTAAATGATAACCATTTACTCTTGAGCTTTCCTTCACAGAGCGAGCGGGAGTGAGCGAGATTGTTCATGGAGGTGAAGCGGAGAACAGGCAGTTAAGGTTAAATCTTATTCAAGGAAAATATGTGTAGAGGTTTATTTTCGGGAACAACATAAATCGCTGCCCAGAAAGAACGGCACATCCTTTAAAAAAAAAACACAGGCTAATCTATGTGTTGCACAATCACAAACGACTCATGTCACTGATTTCCCTACTGGATATGACAAAAATCACACAAAAAGTGCTACGTTTATGTTGTTTTTGTTTGTTTGCTTATTAGGTGGTCCTCTCTCTGCTCTCACAACACATATAAATGTTTAACTAGGGCAAAAAAAGTGCGCTCATATCTGTATAGAGACAGAGAGACATTTTGACGGAGCCTGTCCTATTTTAGAGTTTCATCATCATTGAATCTGTCTGTTGATTAAACAGTCTGTCCGTTGCTAGGTTACAGAGCGACACTAATAGGAAAGGAAGAGGAAGTCTGTAGGAGGGCCAGAGATAACGAGAGCGAGAGAGAGAGAGACAGAGGGAGAAAGAGAGATTTTGACTGAACTATAATGACTTTAAGTAAAAGAGACAAGCGTCTAAGGAGAAAGGATCGGGAGAGTGGGAGGATGGAGATAAAACACAGGGAAGGAGAGGATAAACAGGAACCTGGAGCTGAAGTGAAGGCTCCCTGCTTGTGTTCGACGTGTAAATAAAAGACGTCTAATGTAAACGGCAGCTAAATGAATTATGGGGAGACATTAAGAGATCTAATGAGACCACAGCTCTCACTGGTGCATGTAATCGGTGAGCGAGCTTAATGAGAGTCGCCGTTACCCAGCATGCCTCACGGGTGGCATAATTACACATGATCATTTACAAAAGTACAACATGACCACAAGTGATGAACGGTTTAGATTGGATTGTGCTTTAACATTGTTACGGCTTTCATTTGTTTTCATTACATTCATATTTATGGGGTTTCTCATGGAAGCTTGTTTCTGCCAAGGAATAAAAATAAAAGATAATTGCAACTTTTTATCTCGCAATTCAGATTTTTTTCCCCTCATGATTCTGAGTGTTTTCTCAGAATTCTGATATCTAAACTTGCAATTAAGAGTTATAAAGTCAAAATTGTGTAATATAAAGTCTTAATTGCGAGTTTTAAAATCAAATTGCGAGTTATAGTCACAATTGTGAGTTGTAAAGTGAAAATTGTGAGATAGAAATTCACAATTGCGAGTTATAGTCAAAATTGTGTAATATAAAGTCAAAATTGCATAAAATAAAGTCACAATTGCGAGTTATAGAGTCAAAATTTAATCTATAACTCACAATTGACTATATCTCGCAATTTTGACTTTATAACTTGCAAATGTGACTTTATAACTTGCAATTTTGACTTTAAATTATGCAATTTTTACTTTATAACTCACAATTCTGACTTTCTAACTCAATTTTGACTTTATAACTCTCCATTGCGACTTTCTATCTCACAATTTTGACTTTCTAACTTGCAATTAAGACTTTATATTACACAATTTTGACTTTCCATCTCACAATTTTGACTAGAACTGGCCCCCCGACTAAGCCTGGTTTCTCCCAAGGTTTTTTTCTCCATTTTAACACCTATTTGCCACTTGTTTGCCACCTGATGGAGTTTGGGTTCCTTGCCGCTGTCGCCTTTGGCTTGCTTAGTTGGGGACACTTGACATTTGACTTGACATTTGATATTCAACAGTATTCTTGACATTTATTCAACAGTGCTTTGATCTGCCTGCATTGACACTATTCTTTTGCTGTGCAGCCAAAATTTATGTACCAGTTATCAATGTAAAGCTCCTTTGACACAATCTGCATTGTAAAAAGTGCTATATAAATAAAGGTGACTTGACAATTTTGACTCGCAGTTAAGACTTTATATCATGCAATTAAGACTTTATATCTCTCGATTGTGACTTTATATCTCACGATTTTGACTTTATAACTAGCAATTTTGACTTTATATTACGCAATTGACTTTATATTAATCAATTTTGACTTTCTATCTCACAATTTTGACTTTATATTAAGCATTTTTACATACAAATTATGCAATTTTTACTTTATACCTCACAATTCTGACTTTATATATCAATTTTGACTTTATAACTCTCCATTGCGACTTTATATCTCACAATTTTGACTTTATAACTCGCAATTTTGTCATCATTTTTTGTCATTATATCCGTATATTACATGTAACAAGTTATGCCTGTGTTGACCCGCAACTGATGAGCATCAGCTCATTTGCAACCCAAAGCTAATTTGTGCTGCTCTTGATAGATTGTGTTGGTCATTATGTATATTATTTGATTGCGTCTGTGTACTTTAATTTGCACATCAGCAGTAGATCACACGCAAAACTTGCCACTCCCATCGGTGCATTTGTGGAAGGGCACTCTTAAAAGGGTAATTTGCCCCGTTTAGTAAATCTGGCCCTGTGACTTTGAGTTATCTTTTGGGGATAATTTCTCAGCCAGATTTGATGTGCAATTAATTAGATGAACTAATCATTTTAATCACTTGACAGCCCTAATAAAAATATTCTGTTCACAAGTGATATTTATTATATTTCTTTGTTTTCTTCACACTTCGACGTATTTCAAGATCTTCAGTGACTCCTTGACAACAGTACATTCATTTTACTAATAAAATTTCATTCATAGAACTTTACTTTGGCAAAGTTGTTGAAATGACGTCACAAGGACAATTGTAATTTTCATATAATAAATACTTAATTTGTTTATGTTTATCTCTCTTATTTAGATCATCAAATTTTTAAAAATGTAATTAATATTTTATATAATGGATTTGGATGGTTTAATACTAAGAAAGAAACAAGTCTAAAACAATAAAGTCAAAAGGCACTTGGAAAGTAGCAAAAATAAATAATGAAGGCATGGTAAAAAAAAAGTAAAAAAAAAAAAAAAAAGTTTTTACTTTTAATATGACCTTCATTTAACAAGAAGAAAAAAGTTGTAATCTAATTTCCTCTTGCATTTCACTTTAACTTACTTTGTTTTCTTGTTTATCCATCATCATACCACCATCTGCAGATGGGACGTCTTCTCCCACACAGGTGACATTATTCTGCAATTTGATGAGTGCTTGATGACTGCTAATATATTTTTAAATTGATTTATGTTTACAATCATGCTTTTAGACCTTGTCTTTCCATCAGATATGGGTTTTAGTATACAATAATAACCCTGGTACTAACAGCTATGAATCAGAAATGAACAATCTCTTTTTGTTTATTCTCAATACCTTCATTGTCTGCTGTTTTGGTCTCTTTTCTGTTGTATTGTTTTGTTCCTTCTTTCGTCCGCATCCTATAAACCTCTCATTCTCCCTGTTTTGATCCTTTCCTCCTCAATCCACTCACTTTCCCGCCAAAAACACACACACACACACACACACACACACACACACACACACACACACACACACACACACACACACACACACACACACACACACACACACACACACACACACACACACACACATACACACCTACACACACACGCACACACACACACACCTACACACACACCTACACACACGGCTCCTGCCAACAGTGCAGCCCATGTCTACAATGATTTCATATTTCAGCTCAATCTGTCAATGTAAAATAAATTGTGTGTGTGCGTGTATAAATCTGCCAGCAGCTCTGAGAGCGAGCTCAGTCCTAAAGCAGAGACAACTCCAAGCATAACAATACCCATCTCGTCTGATTTATGCCACTCTCTATACTTTAACAGACCTGCAAATGTCTGCACACTCTCCAGCAACATTCATCTACACTTAAAGCCACCATGAAATCAAAATTGACAATTCTTATTTTTCATGGAATATTGCAGTATTTATTATAAATGTTTTATCCGTGCACATAATTACTTTTTAATTCATGTTCCCTTGTGATTTTTAATCAAAATTTCTTCCCCTTCCTCTTGCATAGAAATCTCTTCTCTGATTACGTGTTTCCTGGTGTGAGGGCGGGGCAACCTGTCACTAACATGACATCACAGCAATAGCAAATAATAATAATAATAATAATAAACTTTATTTTATATAGCGCCTTTAAAAGGGTATTCTCAAAGCGCTTTACACATAGTACAAAGAAATAAACAGTCAATACACAATAAAGAAGATAGATAAGTAGTAAAAATAGTAAATAGACAGATAAATAGATACGAAATAGCAAAAATACAAATTACATATAAGCAAGTCTAAAAAAATAAGTTTAAAGAGAAACTTTAAAAACACTAAGAGAGTTTGCATGTCTAATATCACAGGGGAGAGAGTTCCAAAGTTTTGGAGCATAGGAAGAGAAAGCCCTGTTGCCCATCGTGCGCATACGAGTCGTGGGAATGGTCAGGAGGCCTAACTCCGAAGAACGGAGCTCACGCCTGGGAGTATAAACTGTTAAAAGCTCAGATAGATAGTGTGGGGCTAAGTCGTGTAAGGCCTTATAAGTCAACATGATAATTTTAAAATCTACACGAAACCTGACGGGAAGCCAATGTAGGGACTCCAAGATAGGGGTGATATGCTCTCGGGTTCTTGTCCTTGTTAGGATTCTGGCAGCTGAGTTTTGAACATATTGGAGTTTGTTGAGGGTATTTTTCGATACTCCCGCGAGCAGGGCGTTGCAATAATCAATGCGCAAAAAAACAAAGGTATTGATCAGTTTTTCTGCAACATTAAAAGAAAGCTTAGGACGAAGCCTTGCGATGTTTCGGAGGTGAACAAATTATGTTTTAACGGTATTCTGTACATATGGATCAAATGTGAGATGAGAATCAAATATCACC
Source organism: Chanodichthys erythropterus (assembly GCF_024489055.1). Taxonomy (NCBI): domain Eukaryota; kingdom Metazoa; phylum Chordata; class Actinopteri; order Cypriniformes; family Xenocyprididae; genus Chanodichthys; species Chanodichthys erythropterus. The sequence goes on along the minus strand of NC_090224.1, from coordinate 36,372,645 downwards.
CCCAGGTTTTTTATTTTTGTTTGAAACTCGAGAACAGTGCCAACAACACTGAGAGAAGGAGAACCAGCTTTGCGTATTTGGGGAATAGAGCCAAGGAGCATGACCTCTGTCTTATCGCTGTTAAGGCAGAGAAAATTCTTTGACATCCAAATTTTAATCTCCGAATTGCAATGTTCGAGAAACGCCACTGCAGTGTGATCTTCAGGTTTTGAGTGAATGTAAATTTGAGTGTCATCTGGATAAAAATGATACTTAAGACCCAGAGATTTCAAAAGATGACCAAGGGGAAAAATATACATACTAAAGAGTATAGGACTCAAAATAGATCCCTGGGGCACCCCAAATTTGATAGAGCCAATGTTAGACTTGTGCCCACCCATGGAGACAAATTGCCTACGGTCGGTGAGATAGGACTTAAACCAGTCAAGAGCAGTATCAGTGATGCCAAACACAGATTCCATACGAGAGAGTAAAACAGAATGATCAACAGTGTCAAAGGCAGCACTCAACCAACCAACCATTCGAATTAATTTCTGATTGTCAAAATCAAGTCCCACCCTATATTTCAAAAAGCTGTTTCACTGGGATTTATGTCATACCAGAAAAGAAAAGTCTATTGCAACTTCTTAAAGGGTTAGTTCACCCAAAAATGAAAATGATGTCATTAATGACTCACCCTCATGCCGTTCCAAACCCGTAAGACCTCCGTTCATCTTCAGAACACAGTTTAAGATATTTTAGATTTAGTCCGAGAGCTTTCTGTCCCTCCATTGAAAATGTTTGTACGGTAGACTGTCCATGTCCAGAAAGGTAATAAAAACATCATCAAAGTAGTCCATGTGACATCAGTGGGTTAGTTAGAATTTGTTGAAGAATTGAAATTACATTTTGGTCAAAAAATAACAACAAACTACGACTTTATTCAGCATTGTCTTCTCTTCCGGAATCCTTTCCATTGAATTGATTCCACTGAATTGATTCCATTGAATCCTTTCATCTGTCGGCGTTAGTAATGCACTTTTACGTTGTCGTGGTTGTTTTTGGCGATTAGGACATCCGCAACATTTTGAAGCATCAAAAATACATTTTGGTCCAAAAATAACAAAAACTATGACTTTATTCAGCATTGTATTCTCTTCCGGGTCTGTTGTCAATCTGCGTTCACGACTCCGCTGCTGCTGCTTCTTCTTTCCTGTTTTTCCAGCTTATTGGTGCATTACCGCCCCCTTCTGCTCCGGAGTGTGATTCACGACTCTGCAGTGACGCTGCTGACGTAAGACCAAGCGGCAACCTCCCCCTGTTTCTCGTGAAGCCAATACAGAAGTGAATTAAACTGCAATTCATCAACTTGCCGCTAGGGACAGGCTGCAGAAGTGAGCAGAATCTCATTGACCATCATGTTAAATTAGTCAAGTTTACAGCAGAAAAAAACATGTTTACAGTCTGGTTCAAATTGAGTTTTGGTCTATACTGCTAATTTTGCCCTTCATGACAACTCTGAGGGGGGTGAATTTTTTTATAACTCATCCGTTTAAATTATATTAAGCCTTAAAGTTCTGCATAATTAAGGGCGTGGTCACTTGAGTGACAGGTATGCCGCTGCTGTCTGTGAGCCGTCGTTACCTCAGCAGCTCATTTCAGCCACTGAATTTGGCATCTCAGCCGTATTTGTGCTTTTTTCTGGATTATTTTATACAATATATGGCTTACTGCATACTCAAGACAGATGTCAGTCTGTGTACATGTGCTCGCATGCGGAACACACATTGTTGGATCGTCGTGGCATTGGCTAAAAGTTTTGTTCCTAAGATTTACTACAATGACAATACCAGGAAGATATAAAACTCCGACAGCACTGCTTGGATATAAATAAAACTGCTGCACTATTTTGAAAAATTATACTTTGGAAATGTGCTCATTAGTTTGAGAGAACATTTGAGAGTTATACAAGTGCAACTAGGCAGGCGTGGTTTCAGCAACAAGTCGCATGGGCTCCAACTTCGTCCCGCCTCTTTGCCCATTTTCAGTTATCCGGGAGTGACGTGCAGTCACGTGCTGCTAAGATGGCCGTGGCCTCATTTGCGCGTCAAAATTGATGTTCAGAACTCTATGGGTGACGTCACGGACACTATGTCCATATTTTTCTACAGTCTATGTGTAAGACGCTGCTGACGTATAATCTGTTACTATTATCTTATACTATTAAGCTTCGTTTACAGTCTGAGGGAGACGCACGCTGTATTCAAGCTATTCTACATTGTTTGTATTTTGGTATTGCTATATTTTTTTAAAATGGTGCGCAAGTGTGCATGTCACAGATGTCCTAATCGTCAAAAACAACCACGGCGACGTAAAAGTGTATTACCAATGCCGACAGATGAAAGGATTCAATGGAATTAATTCAATGGAAAGGATTCCGGAAGAGAAGACAATGCTGAATAAAGTCGTAGTTTTTTTTTTTTTGGACCAAAATGTATTTTCAATGCTTCAAAAACTTCTAACTGACCCACAGATGTCACATGGACTACTTTGATGATGTTTTTATTAGCTTTCTGGACATGTATAGTCTACCGTACAAACATTTTCAATGGAGGGACAGAAAGCTCTCGGACTAAACCTAAAATATCTTAAACTGTGTTCTGAAGATGAACGGAGGTCTTACGGGTTTGGAACGACATGAGGGTGAGTCATTAATGACATCATTTTCTTTTTTGGGTGAACTTACCCTTTAATGCCAACTTTAAGGCTTGTTCACACCAAGAACGATAACTAGAAAGATAACGATATTTATATAGTTCTAAAAATTCCTCTAAATATAAAAGAATAGCAGAGTTCACACCACAGCTATAACGATAACAAAGGAACGATATCACTGGGATCGCTTTCAGAACAATTTCGTCCAGCTACCGAATGATAAAACACTGATAGAAATATCCACCACTGTTTGACAATAATACATTGTGATAAGTATTATGCATTATGCCAGGAAACAGTTCAACATAAAATTACCTCAGGTTTCCAGCGCAAGTTTCGACATCATTGTCTTGCTTCCTTTGAAGTTGCAGAGAAAAAAAAACGCTTTGTTTTAATTCCACTATATTGACTTCGTCAGCTAAATTCATTGTTATATCGATTACACTAGCTATTCACTCGAAATATAGCATGCTGAGGACATCTGCTGGTTATGCTGTGTAAATGCAACAAGAACAGTTGGACGAAAATAGCCTGTATCGTTATAAATATATCGTGGTGCTTAAGCTCAAACACACTAAAAAACGTCATCATTCAAAATTATCAGCTTCATTTTGAAACAATATTCTTGGTTCAGTACAAGCTAAGCTTAATCGATAGCATTTGTGGCATAATGCAGATTACAACAAAAATTGTATTATTTAAAACAACAACAACAACAACAATAATCTGGGTTACAGTGAGACACATAAACATGTTAAAATACTGTTTCATCAGTAAAGCCACAAGACAAACAATATGCTTGTTAACATGATTTTAGTGTGAAAAACATCTCCCTTTTTGTGCAGATAGGCTACATTTAATTTCACAACTTTGTTGCCATGACAACACAACAGCTAAAACAACCATAAAATTATGACTTTGCACCTCAAATAATACACAGAATTTTATCATCATTAATGATTTTATCAAATTATAAGCTTCACATTTCAGCATTGAAATGCTCCAAAATCGCCTCTATTTACTTTCATTGTAAATGCCTCATCATAACCTCTGTTTTTTGAGTCGAAATTGAGTACAACTCTCCTTCCCTGCTGTTTCTGGTCTTAAGTGGAGGAAGGAAATGTTTCTTGAGCACCAAATCAGGATCATGTGACACTGAAGATTGGAGTAATGATGCTGAAAATTCAGCTTTGCATCACAGTAATAAATTACATTAATATATTGAAATAGAAAACATTTGATCACATGAATGGAGCCTTGGTGGACATATAAAAGACTTATTTCAAAAAAATCTTACAGACCCCAAACTATACATACATATCTTAAACGACTAATATTAAAACCAGCTTCAAACAGTGTTTTTGGTTTTATAATATTAAAAGGATCTAAACAGGCTTGGAAACCCGTTTCCCACACATGCTTTCACCATAACCTCCATTTTTTGCCTTTTTGTTTAATGAGGGACACAACTTTCCATCCTTCCTGTCCAGTATGGTATAAGAAAGAGACTTTCAGATGGAGATGGGCCATACTGCCACATAAACACAGACTGGACCCATCACTCACACACCCCCACACACATGTATACATACACACACTTCGCATGCACGCCTTTCCGGCTCTGGCAGCTAAGACAAGCTGTTGACAGGTAACAGGCACACCCGTCACTAACTTCATTGCACCCTCACCTCAAATTCTCTCGCCTTTCTCACTTTCCCTCTCTTCTGGCTCTGCGTCTCAGTCCTCCACCCTCATTTCTCCTCCTTTTCAACCCTTTCCCCTCAATCTCCTCAACTATAAAATGATAGGTAGACAGGTCCTGTGTTGTTGTAAACACCAGCCAATCTGCCAGCATTCAGTGAAAAATCTTTTCTGACTGACACACAAAAACATGCTCGGACAACACCTGTCAATTTACACCCACATACGACATATGGCTAAGATAGCTGAATCACGATATATATCAATCAGGAGAGATGTTTCAGATAGGTGAGTGACATGTGGATTTATAATTATCTATTGAGATTTAATGTAATAGTTTGATCGCCTCGTATATGATATGATGATAATACAATATGTATTATAAAATGTACAATTGGCAAGTTTTTTTGTTGTTGTTGTTACCACATTGTGATATCTTAAAGGGTTAGTTCACCCAAAATTGAAAATTATCCCATGATTTACTCACCCTCAAGCCATCCTATCTTCTTTCAGACAAACACAATCAGAGTAATATTACAAATATTCTTCCGTAGTATTAAAATATGTCATGCATCGGCTCAGAGGTCACCATTTAAATATGGATATTTTTCTTACAAAAATGCATCGCTTCACTTCAGAAGGCCTTTATTAACCCCCTGGAGTCATATGGATTACTTTTATGATTGATGGATGCACTTTTTTGGGTTTTAAAATCTCAGTTACCATTCACTACCATAATAAAGCTTGGAAGAGACATTTTTTTTATATAACTCTGATTGTGTTTGTCTGAAAGAAGAAAGTCATATACACCTAGGATGGCTTGAGGGTGAGTAAATCATGGGATAACATTCATTTTTGGGTGAACTATCCCTTTAAGTGTATTTTTTTCTTTATTAATACTTTTTTATTTGCAACTAATATTGTAATATTTGACTGTATAATAAAGGTATCATCTCTATGGATAAAACATTAAACAAAAAGTTATACAGTTTGATATTATTGTTAAATCTCTAAATATATTAATTAGTAATCATAAATACACACTAAATCCTCAAATTAATGTAGAATCAACGTAAAGCAGGTATTTTAAACACTATTGCATGAAAATTAGTGACAGTAGACTTGTACATTAATTGTTACAAAAAAATAAATAAAAAATATTTCAAATAAATGCTTCCACAAAAATATTAAGCAATGCTGTTGATAATAATAATCATAAATGTTTCTTGAGCATCAATGATTTCTGAAGGATCATGTGACACTGAAGACTGGAGTAATGATGCTGAAAATTCAGCTTTGATCACAGGAATAAATTAAAAATATATTAATACTAATAAATAGAAAACAGTTATTTTAAATTGTATTCATATTTCACAACTATTTTACTGTATTTTTGATCAAATAATTGCAGTCTTGGTAAGCATAATAGACTAAAAAATCTGTCTGACCCCAAACCTTTGAACAGTACTGTACCAAACCATCTAAAGACCATCATAGAATTAGTAACTGATGATTTTGGTGTTACTCCCTATGATATCAATCCATTTTAAAAGGCAGGACTTTATCCAGATAGGATATAAATAGGATTGGAGACAAAGTATCACTCACTTTAACATGAGATTACAAGATCTTATCCAGAAATTACATTTCAGGAACATTTTATGGCACTAAATCCGAAAGTTCTGAAACTCTTTAATGCAGCTACAGCGTTTTTTGTTAACCTTTGACCTTAATCGGGCTGCAATACAACATTGTGACAAGTACCTGATATTTAAGAGGCTGTTTACTTGACACCTTTTTCAACTAAAAACTGAAAACGTTTTAAGTAGGGCTGTCAATCGATTAAAAATTTTAATCTAATTAATTACATACTCTGTGATTAATTAATCTAAATTAATCGCATACATCATTTTTGCTGTGAAAGTATTAAATATTTCAAATCAAATGAATCAATGCAGGGTTTTTCCTGGGTCAAAAATGGTCTTCGGTGGTGACAGACATGGTCATCCACACAAACGGCAAAAAGTGCCCTACCCACGTGATCTGCGAGCCCGACACTGACAAAAGTGATTTTATAGCTTTGTAAGAGAAGATGTTTTTTTGCTAAACCTGAAAAGTATTAAAAAGTAGCATTTTATATTATCTAATAATATAATTTTCTACCATATACAATTGAATGCACCTAGCTAACAACAACTTGCTTTGTTCTGGTTTCACCTCACCCCAGTCTAAACTAACTGATTTTATAGGTAGGCATAATGTACTACACATTGTCATTTAAATAACCTGAAAATACTGTGGATTATTAAGGCTAATTTTACTAACCACTCTTGCTAAATGGGGTAAGCACACTTATGTTCTCATTTCAGAGTTGTTTGAGTAAATGATTCATTATAGACCGTGTGGACAGATCTGTTGTTGTCATGATTCATTAAAATGAATCTGTTCAATTGAGACATTAGGTCGCGAATCGGACATTAGCGGACGTTGACGTGTTGCGTGCGAATCGCGACTGTCATTAGGACATCGCAAAAGATTTGTCAACACAGAAAACACTTCACCACTGGATAGGATTTTCTTTTTGTTTACTGAAAGTGTGGTTTATGTCAGCTGCACATGCAGGACACCTGTCAGAGAAGATGAGGTGACGTTCTTTTGAGCTTTAATCACACCCAACGGTTATTCAGGAAAAACATTCTCCGAATGCGCCTCGTGAAACATGGATTCGGTCTTACAAACTTTTAGCATTGTGTCAGTTGATTTAGATTATTATGTGTGAGGTAGAGAGTGCAAAGACTGCTTACTTTCTCGCACGCACGAGGGAGGAGCTCTGCTCGTTCTGTCCGTCAGTACAGCAGTCGTCTCCCTCCTTCATTTTACAGTCGAATGGTGGCTAGAACGGCTCCAGGTTCAAAGGTCAATACGGAGTGGATTAATCTAGTGTTGTCACAATACTAGAATTTCTAACTTCGATACGATACCTTGAAAACTATCGATATTCGATACCATTTTCGATACCACGGAGAAAAAAACTGCCACAATATTAAGGGGTTATTTTTTTATTTAAAGCTAAATATAACAAGTCTAGAACATATATTTTACATGAACAAAACTGTCCTGAGGTAGTGCACTTGTTCAAAAGCCTCTCAGATTGCATTACATTCAAAAACCAATAAATTGCAAGTAAAAAAAAAGTGCAATCTTTTGTATTTCCAAGTAAAATCAAATCACAATGTCAACAAAAGATACATAAACTTCAAGCAAAAACAAAATCAGTGCAATCTTATGCATCAAGTATCAAATTAGTAAACAAAATAATTAAATGGAATCTGTTGCTGCAGTTTTATGCAGATTTTCTCTACAGAGGTGAGTGAGATTGACACCCATTACTGTAATGCAATGAAAAATACTTACAAAACATTTGTTAATCAAAGTTAAAAGTTGATTTAAACTAACATTCACTAATACATGTACTAATTAAAATCCAAAGTTCTATTTGTTAATATTTTTTCATTGGACCGGAGCTAACATGATCCACTATATTTTTATTACATAATACCTACTGTTATCAAAGATTAAAATATACTGTAACAAATGCATTGCTCATCGGTCATAAAAGCTGGTTAATACATTAACGTTATTTGATGAACAGATTTAAACACAAACGTGCGTGCATCACACGCGAAAACAGTGCTCACTGGATCGACATGAAGTCGTCAAGTCACCTTTATTTATATAGTGCTTTTAACAATACAGATCTGGGTGTCGGTCTCTCAGGTGCTTTGCTATATTAGTGGTGTTAGCGCCTTTTGTTAGCACTGTTCTGTAGCATCTCTTGCATATTGGCTTGCTTGTGTCCTTCGGCTTTCCATGTTCATTTGCCTCATATGCAAAATATTTCCAGATAGCACTTCTGCTGTGTTCCTTATCAGCCAAAGCCGGTCGCGCGGGCGTTGCACTCGCCATCTTTCCATTCACTTCACTTTTGCTAACCAGAGCAAATGAGACGAGTGTGAGTGCGCGTGCGCGTGCGCATGTGGTGGTCGTCAATGCGCCTTTGGAGAGAAGTGAAAGTTGAAGCGCGGCTAGTATCGATACTTCGGGAAATTAGTATTGGTACCGTTCAGATATTTCAGTATCGATATTTACCGAAATATCGATATTTTTGACAACACTAGATTAATCTGTGTTTTAACACGTTATTTTTTTCTCAGATTAATTAATCGAAATGAACGCGTTATTTTGACAGCCCTAGTTTTAAGTGTTCTGGCTGGTCGTTTACACGACAAATGTGTTTTGGGGGCCTGAAAATGCAAACATTTGAAAACGGTCCCGTTATCATCTCCATGTAAACTACAAAAGCGCAAAAAGGTGTGAAAACAGTGATGTCATGCGCATATGTACAACATGTTCAGTCTATAGGTGCATAGTGCCACCTACTGACCTGGCAGCAGAATACAGCATTCTTAGTCGTTTTTGTGGATCCATGTGAACGGGGATCATTTTGACATTAGCCAGGTTTCCATCCAGTTTTTGCGCTGTTTTGTTATCAACAAAGCAAATATGCCCAGCTGTTTACCAAAACATTTTATTTGTGTATTTAACTTTTTTTAAGTGGTCTGCATTAGCTTAACTGAGGCTTATTAATAATTTTATTAGAGCTTTTACAAGTGTCATGTTTGTTGTTTTCATTTGTCATGTAGCCTAGACATTAAATCAAACCAATCAAAACCAGACTCACCATTTTATGACATTATTTTCATTTATTCAGATACAGAAGTTCTGTATTTTATTTTCCTTTCTTTTTGTCATGCAGCATTGAAAACAGCAGTCTTCCTTAATTTAACAGACACCCTTTTTTGTTGCACTGCAGAGATTTTCAAGACCGTATTTTCCTGATTCTTGATGCACCTAACTACGGAGAAACGGTGCTTACGGGAGCAAGACCACAAACGCAATTGACAAATTTTATCAACAAATGGCATATCGCTAAACATTTTAAAGCGCTAAACCTTTTTTGATGGAAACCTGGCTAATGGTGTCGTCTGTATGTGAAAAACACAAAGGAAAAAATGTTGTTATTGTTGTGCAAACGTAAGATTCAAAACATTTTGCCATGTGTGTCCATCATCTGTACTGCATGGTGCAGCATTATTCGAGGTACTTTAGTACTCAGCACATAATTATTATTGATTAGACCCCAAGTTCACTCTTGTACTTTTTGAGTCTTAGTTAAAGTATTGAACCAATGCCTGCTGGAACTTTATTGAAGAAACTCTTTTAGAAAAATGCCTAATCCGTTACATCACTAAGAGGCAGAACAACAACTGCCACAGCTTTGATCAATCAATCCGAGACTGAATCAAAACTGTCAAACAAGCTTCTCGCTACTAAGACTTGTGTGAATTTCACAACTTCATTCAATCAGACTTGGACACATTTCAAAACTCAGATGATTATAAGCACTAATCTGCTCTACGACCGAGGATTTTGGGTTTGGTCTACTGAGAGATGTTTTGTTGGTTTTACTGATGAGAATTTCGGAGAGAGCACATATCCGCCTGCCGGGCTTTTGCTTAAATCTTATTCAACTCACAATTTTTACGCAAGCCGTCTGCCCCAGAGTGACGGAACGTGCTGATGCACATATAAACCAGATAAAAATAATGACAAAAGGAACAATTAACTCATAATGAATACAAATAACTTCCCTGTGCATTCACCCAAAGTGTGGAGGCTTGTGATTAGAACTTCACTCCTTAAGGATTCACATAGTGAATAATTTTTATCACAATTTACTGCATCAGTTATTAATCGGCATATAGAGAATCCAGCCTTATCGAATGTGGGCTATAAATGTTTTGTCAATATTAGCCTATTTTACGCAACATTTGCTTTTTCCATTACTCTTTGAATAAAAACTTTGGAATGAGATGACAGATAAAAAGTAAAAGAACATGGCGTATGAATCTAGAACAGCGCGGGGAGTTCTTGGCTATACGGTCTGGAGTCTGAATGTGTGATATTTACAGCTCATTATTCATGAATTAAATAATTTAGAATGTTTGGGCACAATTAGATAATCCAATTAGAAAATTAGAATCCAAATCATCAGGATTAAGTGATTATTCTTGATGAATGGCAGATTAATGGGAATAATTAAATTTTCATCACCTATGCAATTTTGTGTGATTAGACATTTTGTATGTACACACACACACTACAAAAGTGTTTGAGTAATGGGTCAGACATATATTTGGCAGAAAGTCTGCACTGAAACATTCTTTTACCCAACACACTTACATTAATGTACTTTTTTTACAGGATTTTTCACCTGTCCGTCTGTCCAGCCGTCAATGCATTAACTGCCTAGATTGCCTTTTTGAATTTTTTTAATTCATCTGAAAGGTATGAAACTTGTTAAAGGTTTTGACCTGAAAGGTAAAGGTAAAGGTCCTGAAAAAATAGTCACACTTGTACAGTTCACAATCAAAAATGGCTGCATTGGAAATGAATGGGAGATGAATTTCATCCAGTGGAAAAGTTAGGTACTGCGCCCAAAGAAAGTATTACTTTAAGCTAAATTTTTGAGATATCAACCTCAAACTTGTTTAGATTTATGGCTTTGATTTTCTTACAGTTCTAGATTAAAACGTGGTTTTGAAAATACATATTTCATGTAAAAATTGAAAATAATACATTTTCCATAATAATCCTAAAACTCTATAATTGTTTAAGTTTTATCACTTCAGCAATAATCTGCTAAGTGTCGTCTTCAAAAAGAGACCAAACTTCAGTCTGTGCTCCAAAGCATTCAAGATTGATGACAGTTTAAGTTGGAAATTTGCTCAAAAAGTGAAAAAGTGGATTCTAACTATTGCATAAATATAATTTAGTACCATAAAATACCCTAAAAAAGCAAAATATGAAATGAAAAACATTACTGAACTAAAATAAAGTACATTAATTTCATTAAAAAAAAAGAGATAATTTTTTACCACTATGCGAAGAACACCAGAAGGTTCATTTTAATTTAATTTAATTATCATTTTAATGTAACTTAATTAATTTTTCAATTTTATACATTTTTCAATTTTATTTATTTTTTTATCTTACTTAACTTTAGTGTTTTGGAAATCTTTGTAATTAACTTTTGTAATTAATTTTGATGCCACTTTCCTGCCAAAACACGGCCCTTCCGCTGGACTGAGTGGCAAAAGAACCTGCTGCATGACTGGATTTAAAGGGTTAGTTCACCTAAAAATGAAAATAATGTCATTAATTACTCACCCTCATGTCGTTCCACACCCGTAAGACCTTCGTTGATCTTCAAAACACAAATTAAGATATTTTTGATTAAATCCGATTATCAGTGACTCAGATCTCCTAACAAATGGCTAAACTGCTGAAATCACGTGACTTTGGCGCTCCGAGTCACTGATTCGATTCGTAAAGCTCCGAAGCAGTGTTTTGAAATCGGCTATCACTATATTGTTGAAAAGCCATTATTTTGGGTTTTTTTGCCGCAAAAAATAGTCTCATCGCTTTATAATATTACGGTAAAACCACTGTACTCGCATGAACTGATTTAAATATGTTTTTAGTACATTAATGGATCTTGAGAGAGGAAATGTCATTGCTGTGAATGGAGGCCTCACTGAGCCATCGGATTTCAACAAAAATATCTTAATTTGTGTTCCGAAGATGAATGAAGGTCTTACGGGTGTGGAACGACATGAGGGTGAGTAAATAATGACAGATTTTTTTCATTTTTAGGTGAACAAACCCTTTAATAGGGAAAACTGCGAAAATGTGAGCAAAACAAACAATTACACTAAACGTTGGACTTGATAGTGTTCCTAGTACAGCTTACAAAAGATCCAGTAATCCATGGATATTGAAATGCAGCCAGGAACATTTTTCCTGACATGTATATGTGCCTGATTTTGACGCTGGGGAAATACATACAGCAAATTTGCCTGTGAGCACTTTATATACAGTATAGGTAGGTCTAAATCTGGGTGATCACTTATATCAATGTTGTATATATCATGCAGTCCTAAAACTTGTATAGTTTTTGTTTTTATGAGTTGTCAATACAATATACAGTATAACAATACAATATATAGGGTATGATTTTACTCCAAAAATCAACATATTGACAAAATGATAACTGCAAATCCATGTTTCTCTGCTGGAGTCCAGCTGTTTCTGTGAATTGCAGCGATCCATTTGCTTCTCTTTTCTGTAGCTTTCGGCAGTCTGTAAAAATATACCTCAGATTTCTTGTTAAATCTATTTGTACAGTCAATCGCAAAGCTCTTTGCCACTTTGAATGTGTTTTGTGTGATTTTTCCGGCATTCACGCCGAAAACCAATACTGCCACTCAGTCTTTTTGCCACTCAGATGTCACATGCACACCCTCTATTCTTTATGGATGGCAAATTAACTGAATAATTAAATTTTCATCACCTACTGTATATGCAATTTATTTATAAGCCATTTTTTAGTGTTTGATCAATCTGTCAGCTATTTATTTGGCAGTTTGCTTTAAAGAACAAAGTACCACTCACATACTTTCTTTTAACCATCTTCTGCTCTCACATCCATACATCCTCAGACTCTCTGCGTGATTTTCCCCGAACTGTCCCTCTGTCTGAACACTGTTGAGAGAAAAAAAGAGATTCATTCGTTTATCAAAGCCACATTCTCTTATGTGATATTGCACTCCTTTCCTTTTATCCACCTCTCCAGGCAGTCGCGTGTGTGTGTTTCAGCACAGGGAGCTGCTTATCTCTGGCGTCCTGTGATATCTCTCAGTGTGTGTGTGTGTGTGACAAAATTAGTCCCGTAAACACACTGGACCAAATGACACGTCCTCACACACTTTTATCTAGGACTCATTATCTGTCGCGCACACACACATACAGAACCCTGTCCAGCTATCCTGGGCTCAGCCTCCCCCCCCACCCTCATTGATCAGGGCGTTTGTTGGCGTGTCTGATGTTTTATTCATCGTAGATTTACAGTGTGTTTGCAGAGCTGTGGAAGGGGAACTGATTTTATGCTGATAGCTTTTGATGAGACAGAGGAGGAGGCATGAATACATTCTCTTCGGTAGGGCTGACTGGGCCAAACCGGGCCGCTCGGTTAATACCGTGTGACTGTATGTTAGATTAGACCTGGCCGGTGCTGTATCAAAGTTCAATACTCCATTAGTTTTGTTTATAAGCAATGGCCTGCTCCATTATTGAGGTCAGATTGTATTTTGCAGAAGTCACTCAAACCAATCAGAAAGCAGAGTGATTTGTACTGAACTTCTAACCCGCAGGGAAGGAGGTAAATATTCCACCCACAGGACGGCATGCAAACACCTGCGAGCGCAACACATGCACGTATACAGTACCCCGTAAACACCGCTCCTGTAATCTCTATTATGCATCTAAGAGGCACACACAAGAGCCACACAAACACACGGGCGTTTGAAATGTCAGTCCCTTCAGGGAGCGCTTTTGTGTTGGAGAAAAAAAATACGGAAAGATTTCTTTTTTTTAATGCCACACTGTAAACACCCTTGACACAACCTCTGAAAATCCAGTGCGGCTAATTAAAACCTTTATTCTGGAGCAAAAATAAATCATAACATATGGATTGCTTCGGGAACAGCTTTAGATTCAGTCATAATTGTACAGTGTCATAAAGGGGTTTGTTTTGCGATAATGAGCATCTGACTGTACCGTTTCTGCTTTTCACAACACGGCTACTCGCTAAATAAATAAGTAAATAAATAGATGGACATGAAAAACTGATTAGAAGTTATCTTCCCTGTATATCTTAAAGAGTTAGTTCACCCAAATTCTGTCGTTCTTTTAGACGTCGTTCCAAATCTGTAAGACCTTCGTTCATCTTCAGAACACAAATTAAGAGGTTTATGACTCGTCCATAGACAGCAATATAATCAACACTTTGAAGGTCCAGAAAGGTACTAAAGCCATATTTAAAACAGTCATGTGACTGCAGTGGTTCAACCTTAATGTTATGAAGAGACAAGAATACTTTTTGTGTGCAAAAACAAAACAAAAATAACGACTTTATTCAACAATCTCTTCTGTGTCATTCTCATTTGTTTTTATGTTCAGCGATTCCAGGTTCTACATCAGAACACTGACTCACTATTGGCCGGCTCCTGCGTTAGCATCACACGGATGTGTCGTGCTGATCACATGATCAGCTTTGGCCAATACTGAGCTGACATTCGGACCTAAACACGGAAGCCTTCACTGTGTTACTGTGTCACCTGGATAATGACAGGGAAGAGAAGAGATTGTTGAATAAAGTCGTTATTTTGTTTTTGTGCACAAAAAGTATTCTCGTCGCTTCATATCATTAAGGTTCAGCCACTGCAGTCACATGACTGTTTTAACAATCTGGGGTGCGTTTCCAAAAAGCATCGCTAGCCAACTAACATCGCAAGTTTCGTCGTTACTTACATGGTTCAACGATTTGGTGTTTCCCGAAACCATAGGTCAAACCAACATTCGCAAACTGCATCGCAAACTTGTGTGGTTGGAACGACAGCTCTCGAGCTGTGGTTAGAAGCATAGTTTCCTGTTTTCATGACATGTGGATTTAATAAATCGTTAACTTGAGAAAAATAAGCAGGCTGACATTAAGGGGTTAGTTCACCCAAAAATGAAAATTCTGTCATTTATTACTCACCCTGATGCCGTTCCACACCCGTAAGACCTTCGTTAATCTTCAGATCACAAATTAAGATATTTTTGTTGAAATCCGATAGCTCCGTGAGGCCTCCATAGGGAGCAATGGACACTTCCTCTCTCAAGATCCATTAATGTACTAAAAACATATTTAAATCGGTTCCTGTGAGTACAGTGGTTCAATATTAATATTATAAAGCGACAAGAATATTTTTGGAGCACCAAAAAAACTAAATAACGACTTATTTAGTGATGGCCGATTTCAAAACACTGCTTCAGGAAGCATTGGAGCATAAATGAATCAGTGTATCGAATCTGCTGTTCGGAGCGCTAAAGCAAAGTTCCTTTAAGACAAGTCATTTCACTCGGCGGCCATCTTTGAAATGCATCGGGCATCCTGGGCATCATGCAATCTCTTTGAATGGGGAAACATCAAATTCTCCAAAACTGTTCGCCAACCTTATGATTAAATTCCATATTTGAAATCACCAATGAAATCTAACAACAACCGGACTCATAATTTAGTTTCTAAACGCTCGAATCATGACAAAAAAAAAACTGTATTTTTCAGGCTGGATCAAGCTAATGCGCATGCGCAGACCTAAATGCGTGTCTCTTCGGAGTCTGACTGTTTCTATATAAACCGGTGATTCTAACGGCCGCTGTAGTGACGAGATGACTTTACCAGTCGGCGATTGGCTCTTATTTAAAAGGCGGGACTTATTCTGCCATATTGCGCGTTACACTTTCTCCCATTCAAAATAATACGAGTGACACGTCTTGTGTTATTCTATAGATTTGGCTAAAGTTACGTGATTTCAGCCGTTGGCAGTTTGACACACGATCTGAATTTTCATTTTTGGGTGAACTAACCCTTTAAGTACAATCTATATCTTTTATTTTGAATATATACAAATGTCATTTAAATATATTTTAGTTTGTCAAGGATTTGAAGAGTGCGCATGTGCGTGCTCTAGTACGTAAGAACAAGCATTTCATTTAATCTGGAAATAAAGCAAAATAACTGAGGAAAATGAGAATTAGTCTGATAGTGCCATGTCCGTAATTTACAGCAAAAAATCTAATTCAATCTCAAACAGATATTTATAGAAGTTATTACTCACCACCTGTTCAGTTGATTTGTTCAACGATGCATCGTACTATGATAGTTCAGCAGCGAGTTACAGTGAGTTCGGGAAACGCACCCCTGGACCTTGAAAGTCTTGATTATACTGCTGTCTATGGACGAGTCAGATACCACTCAGATTTCATCAAAATATCTTAATTTGTGTTCTGAAGATAAACGAAAGTCTTACGGGTGTGGAACGACATGAGGGTGAGTGATTAATGACAGAAACTTCATTTTTGGGTGAACTAACCCTTTAAATCTTACACTAAGAAAAAAATGTGACAATGTACAAAACAATCAGCCTAGAAACGAACATGCGATAAGATTCCAGCGACAAGGATTTTGTCTGTCAACACCAGACGCGACGCGACGCGACTATGAGACGCAACAAAATCAATCAAAAATCACAGCCAATCAGAAGAGAGTAAGGGCGGGCTCTAATGGGAAGCGCACAGTCACAATGAAATAGAAGAGTTAATCAAATTCATAAATATTACACAATTTAAACATAATTTAAAGTACATCCTGAGTGACTAAATCAATCTTTGTCATAGAATACACTTGTTTGTTCACTATGAATTGACAGTTTGAACTTTCTTGTGCTCATTTATGTATTTTCACAATCTGAGGTAAATTATCCATTCCAGTAGCCTATGGTTAACAGTTAACGTTACAAAGTTGGGAACACAAAATTATATTCAAACGGACATTAGATGCTTTTAACAATAAATTAAGCACACAAACAGTAGGCTAATTGAGATTATCATTGCCATAGTTTGTGTTGTTGTTACAACCGCGATGTCGCAAAAAAATAGAAACCGTTTCTAAAATAGAATCATCAAATGTCACCGTCGCAGTTGGTTAGGACAAAAACTCTATTTAAATTATAATTATAAATGATTTTTAAAAATTCATGTGCCACCATAATCTTCAGACAAAATCACTTACCCTCCCTCTTGCAACGACATCTCTTCTCTGATTACATGGGCGTGGCCACCTGTCACTCACATGACATCACAGGAGCAAACCACATCCAATCAATTAGCGATGTACAAAATCAAGTCCCGCCCTACATTTATTCTTGTTTGAGAAGCTGTTTCACTCATATACATCACAACAGGGAAGAAAAGGCGACTTTCATTTCACGCTGAAGGTGTGATGCTTCATCCATTTCCAGTTATTTTAGCCGTATAAAAAGAGTTAAGTAATGCTGCTTGATATTACAAATTGGTATTTGTTCTCATATTATTGAAATTTATTATCATAAATATTTTAAGGTGACGTAATTATATTGTACTTCCTCAAATACGTACTGAGTAATATTAATGTACTTATAGAGTTAGGGTTTGGTTTAGTTGTAGTTATGCATAATTTAGTTATTACTATAGTTAATACATATATGTGTAACTACATCACCTTAAAATAAAGTATTACCAAATATTTTACCATTTAGGCTGTTGCAGAATTCTGTGATTGACAAATAAAAATCCAGAGAGCAGTATAAGTCTTTTATTTTGATTTCTGGAGAAAATCTACGATTTAACGATATATCAGGAAATGATTCATGAACCAAATGTACTTTAAATGGGGTCTCATTCAAACAGAACATGAACATACAATAACAGAGCCTTCAGAGTACATGATCATGATCACAGTATGCACATTACTTTATTCAACAAGACTAATAGTGGAGCCCATGAGAAACTGACATCATCCATAGAGCACATCTCACAAAAAGAAAGAAAGAAAGAAAGAAAGAAAGAAAGAAAGAAAGAAAGAAAGAAAGAAAGAAAGAAAGAAAGAAAGAAAGAAAGAAAGAAAGAAAGAAAGAAAGAAAGAAAGGGGGAAGCAAACAAACATTTTGTGACACATCTGGCAATGGACAACAGGAGCAGAGGAAAATAATCACAGCGATTTGGCACTAGAGGGCAGCAGGATTGTGGGTTTGTGTCAAAAGGACCTGGCGTTAAAATTGAGATGAAAGAAGAAACAAGAACTTTTCTTTCTTTCACAGCTCACTGCTTGAACAACTTAATTACCGTGACTTCTCTTCACCTGCAGGGGATTTGTGTGAAGAACGTGTGTGTGTGCGCTTTGATGAAACGAGTACATCACACCTACACAGCATACTTAACTTATTTGCTTATGAATTTTTACCTATTTTCATGAAAGTATCAAGCGTCAATCATAGCTCTAGTCTATCACAGTAGTGCTATTACACAGCACAAATGGTGCATGAAAAGGCTATTCTGAGGTGTAGAAATCACACTGTCTTAAAGCTGGCCTTTTGTCATGTCTGTTCTCCTAGTTCTCTGTAGGGCAGGAGTTGGCTCTATACAATCCAACAATCCAGCCGTTTATTAATATTTCATATGGTTCTGAACCTGCTTCTCTCAAATCATATTCAATCTTTTATATTATTAAATCATGTACTCTAACCACAGTTTTAACCCTGTTCTCCTACCACTGCTTAACTGCATGCATTATGAGGCAATGTTAACTTTTCTTGCATGAAAGACTGTATATATACACACACTGTAAAAATTATTGTCATTTTAACTGTAAAAACTGTGAAAATGCTACAGTAAAAACCTGTTAATTGGTTAACAGTAAGCTAAAAACTATAATAGGCTATATCTAACCTTACAGTTTATGTAATTTCTACAGTAAAATACTGTTAAATGGACCATTTTTGGAAGATAAACAAGTAAACCATCTTACACTTTAAAAAATGCTGGGTTAAAAACAACCCAAGTTGGGTTGAAAATGGACAAATCCAGTGATTGGGTTGTTTTGACCCAGCGGTTGGGTTAAATGTTTGCCCAACCTGCTGGGTAGTTTTATTAAACTCAACTATTATTTAGAAAGGACTATATAGCTGGCTTAAAATGAACTGAAAATAGGTTGGAAATTAAAAATCAGACACATAATTACTAGAGGCAACATGAATAATCAAAAAGTGATCATTTATTAATAAACAATTTAATAAATGTTTATTGTTTAATTATTTTTCATTAAACTACATGCTAATTTCCAACCTACTTTGGATTCATTTTAAGCAAGAAATATAGTCATTTTTAAACAATAGTTGAGTTAAATAAATCTACCCAGCAGGTTGGGCAAACATTTAACCCAACCGCTGGGTTAAAACAACCCTGTTGCTGAGTTTGTCAATTTTCAACCCAACTTGGGTTGTTTTTAACCCAGTATTTTTTAGAATGTAAGTTAAAAACTGTAATAAATCTAACCTTACATTTTATGTAATTTCTTCAGTAAAATACTGTTAAATATACCGTTTTTAGAAGGAAAAACAAACCATCTTATACTTTAGAGTGAAAAGTCTGAAATACCAGAATACCCTGTGTGCCACTTGTGTGCCTTTGATGGTTTTTAATTTTAATGATTATGTTTCTTCTTAGTATTTTGTTATCAGTTATGTTTGGTATATACAGTATAGCAATGTTAGAAAAGAAAACAATAAAGACATTTCTCTCATTCTTTTTCCTCCTTCCTCTTCCGCCAATGAAAATACCAATGATTGTAAAAGCCATGAGCAATTTTTTTTTTGCTTCCAACACTTCTAAAACAAAATAAACAAGTAAAACTTTTTGAATGGTGAATATTTATCATCAGAGAAGCAGTAACACAATCCATAAATGAATCGTATATGCTAATAATCTCTCTCTGCTTATATTAAATTCTAGTGGGCAGCCTGATGATTAATGATCTGTGCTGCTAAGGTTAAAGGTTCAATAACAAGTACTGGTGACCCTAGAAGAGCTAATTATATCCCAGGCCTGTCACTATCTGCTCCTGTTTTCCATCATGCCCATCCGCTGTGAGTCTCTTAACCCCAGGTTACTCCACTGGGAATGGTTTTGCAGTTGGTCTCTTGGGATGAGAAATGACTGTGCTCTCTTGTGATGTAGAGAACAAGAGGTCACAGGCATCCAGGAAACACACGTTATACTGGACATTAAAACTATTAGCTATATGGTAAAGACAGAACCATATGTTTGCTACAAGCTCACGTCATTGTCATTTGAACAGAAATGATTAACTATCATGTTGTTGAAAATTACTTTACTGTCTGTATGTTTGAGGTTCCAGAGATCCCAATAATGTCAAAAATAGTTTTGAAACATACTTCTGTTGGTTGTTTTAAATTCCCCAACCTAAGCAGTAGGCAGATATTATTTAGTTTATGAGTTTTATCCCTCTGTGGTGTAGATAAGCAGACATGTACTTTTCAAATATTTGACTGGCATCGAAAATAGCAATTTAATATAGTTAAGTACAGAATGTGAAAAATACAACAAAACAGATCCAAAAAGAGACTGTCAGTCTACAATACACTCTTAAAAATAAAAGTTCTTTATTGGCATTGATGGTTCCATAAAGAACCTTCAAAATCCACTCTTAAAAATAAAGGTTCCAAAAGGAAGTTTTCGTAGTGATGTCATTGAAAGAACCATTTTTGATTTCCCAAAGAAACTTTTAGTTAGAACTTCTTAAAAGAACCATTTTTTTTCTTAGTGTGAAGAACATTTTAACAATCTAAAGAATCTTTAGTGCAATGGAGAGATTCCATGGAGATTAATGGTTCTTCATAGACTGGGTAAACCCACCCTGATCTGCCGGCGATTTGATTTCGCCCGATAACTCCAACCTGGTCTCATTTTCGCGAGTCGCGAAGTACGTACCAGTGAGTACATATCGCTGCAGTTTCAATGCGAAATGTCCACTGAGCGGCGCTAAAAGCGTTCTTTTTTTTTGCTGGAGCAGATAATAGGGTGAATGCGGTATGTTTTTATGACGTTGCTTTTTAGACGAATCGCAGCGGTTCTCGATTTGACATTTGCGCTCCGTTGCATTTTAAAATAACTTCCCACCGACACTACGCCTAAACCTACCCGATAGTGTTAACAAAAGCAAACGTGACGTAAGAAGCATCTGCGATCGTACCGTTTTACAGCTCATTTAGATCTCTCTTTGAGCTCTCTTGTTACCATCAGTCGCCTTTCACGGGATTCGTACCCAGGCAGGGGGAGTCGACTCCTCATCGTAAGTTCAACTCCGTATCGGCTGAGCTACCAAGCAAGAAAACGTGCCCACGGGTACGTCTCTCTCATGAGACCAGATTGCGCAACTCAGTCTGGAAACCCGTACATTCATTTCTACTGCTTCTGTTACACTTTTGCGGGAACCAATCACAGACTGGCTTATCCACCTTGCTCGCTATTGGCGTGTATAACATGATGACGATAGAGAAGCGACGGCAAGCAGATCTTATTCCAAGTGCGATATGATTGTTACACACCGATTGCAAACTCTATCTAATCTACCCGTCTCTCGCACGACCGTCAATCCAATTCCTTTTAACCTCTCCAATTCCTTTTAACCTCCTCTGAATGACTTCTTTTGTTTAGCAAACAAATCGCTCGAGTGGGTGTAAATACCGATCACTTTCATGTTTTTTTGCACAACCTGCAAAAATCGCTCGATGCCATTGCTGCTTCTGCAAACCGCAGATCAATGCTACAAACCAATACAAACTAAACCTGTCTGGAGTTTTCGCATCGCTCTGCAAAGTACGTCACCCGGATCGTTGATCTGATTGGTTGAAGGACTATCCAATTGAGTGAATAATGCTCGTTGATCACGCCTCTTGTGCAGTAGAAAATACATAGCAGACTCCCCAGACCAATGTTCAATTTTAAATTGAGCTTGGTCTCATGATAGCCAGACAAGGTTCTTCATGGAAGCACAGATGACAGTGAAGAACCTTTATTTTTTTTTAAGGGTTAGTTCACCAAAAAATGAAATTTCTGTCATTAATTACTCACCCTCATGTTGTTCCACACCTGTAAGACCTTCGTTCATCTTCAGAACACAAATTAAGAAATGAAGATGAATGAAGGTCTTATGGGTGTGGAACGACATGAGGGTGAGTAATAAATGACAGAATTATCCGTTTTGGGTGAACTAACCCTTTAGGCCCCAATATACTTAAAACGAAATCAAACAAAACTTTAATCTCAAAATAAACAAACAAAACGAAAGTAATACACAAACATAATATAACATAAAATAAAGTCCAGGCCTGGTCCTCTCTCGTCCTTCACGGTAGTCGCTCCTCCTTTTATGCTCCTGGAGCTCCTCCGTGAGGGACTCAAGGCCGGTGCGCCTCCCAGGTGAAGCTCATTAACACTCGCGCACCGGCCTCGCGCCGTTCCCTCACGGCTCTCGCCCGCCCTGGTCTCCACATACCCCCATCGCCCCTCGCAGGCCGGGGGGTACTCCCGAGACTGCGCTCTACTCCCCCCCGGGGCCTGTCTCGGCGGCTGCTGCACCTGGGGGTAAGGACAGACGAGACGAGAGAAAGGAGACGGAAGCAAGGGGAGCGACAGGATGAGAGAGGGGAGAGAGGAAAAAGAAAGAAAAAAAATTCTTGGTCCGGTTCCCCGACACACTGCCGCTCGGTCCTCAGCCTGCCAAGAGGCTCTTCTTCGCGGTGCCATGCGGTGGCACTGGACGCTCGGTGGACGGCCCGATCCTCGACCGCCTCCTGGCGGCCGGCGATGGCTCCTCCGACTGAGGGCAGCCGGCAGCGAGTCCCCCGTTCCCTGCTCCTCCCCTTTATGGCGGACGGCAGCAGGCTCCGGCCCACGGCGAACGGCGGCGACTCCTCCGCTCCCTCTTGGACGGCAGCCACCCCACCTCGTCCCAGGGGCACGGCCTCGAGCTCTCCGTCCCACCTTTCACTAGGCTCCAGTACCACCGCTTCGGGCAGCCTCTCGCGGTCTTCACTCCTGCGCTGCCCGAACTCCGCAGCACCGCGATCCCCCTCAGCAGCGAGGGCTCTCCGACAGCATGTCCCTCCTTCCTCCCGGGTTTCGGCACCAATGTAACACGGTTAGTAGTTGTGGGAAGAAGGAGGCGGGAACCGGCGAACATTCAACGTAACTTTAATGTAAAATAAACAAAGAACAAAACGAAAGTAATGCCGGCAGACCCTCGCGGACGTCTGCCGGCCACACAAACATAATAAAACATAAAATAAAGTCCAGGCCTGGTCCTCTCTCGTCCTTCACTGATGTCACTCCTCCTTTTATGCCTCCGGAGCTCCTCCGTGAGAGACTCGAGGCCGGCACGCCTCGCAGGTGATGCTCGTTATCACTCGCGTCACCGGCCTCGCGCCGTTCCCTCACGGCTCTCGCCCGCCCTGCTCGTCACAAGCACGTATTCACATATTCATCAAAATCGTCGCTCTCAGCAGTGTGGGCGCGTCAGATGTTCGATTACAGTATATCGCTGGTCACGCATTTCAAACTTCGTTTTACTCCTAAACTAAGAACGAAAAAGAACTCCGTTTGAAGTATATCAGGGCCTTTTAAGTGTGTACTTATCAGAAAATATTAGCATGTGAAATAAATATATTAAAAAGTAATTTATTTTAAAATAAATGAATAATTATTTCTGATGTAGGACATTTCATCCATGTAATTAAGAAAAGTTGTTTCTAATAAGTCTTCTTCAGAAAGATGATGAAAAAATAAAAACTAAAGTTCAGTGTTAAATTATGTTTTTTGAGCTATTAAAGCAGCCTCAGGGCCTCTCAGACACCAAACAGAGCATGAGCGTTAAATATATCTTCTGTGTTTGTGCATGTTTACTCATGATGAGAGAGAGAGAGAGAGAGAGAGAGAGAGATAGATAGTGAAAAAGAGGGATTACATACCATTTACAAAGACAATATGCTCAGCGTCTCCACACATTTAGCCCCTGGACAGTGGTAATCTACTCAGTTATCAGACTCACAGTGGATCAGCCGTGGACAGATTAAACACAGAGGTTATCCAGACACTCTCATGCCTCTCTCATTTGATCATCATTCCGATTTCATTCCAATATAGCGGATTCATAATCAAAACAGAAACATGATAACAGCATGCTGAAGTCCTGATGATGATGGCCTTATTTGCATATCCATTAGCATTCATATACATACTGCTCACTGTAAATGCAGCAGTTTCCAGGCACACAGACATTTAAAAAATAGATAATTAGCGAACCAGGGATTCTCAGCCTCCTGAAAAAATGAAATGCACTGAAATTTTGAATCACCATCGGTTATGCAAGATTCCATTAACATCACTATTTCTAAACACGCTTCTAAATGCTCCGTTTCTAAAATTCTCCCAAGTGGCAATATTCATAATTTTCAGCACATCTGCTAAGTATATACAGTATTCATGCCACAATAATAAGACAAAAATGGCTCTGTAACTGTTATAATAAAATTATTAGCAACCCAGGCTTCTCTCTCCTACACCTGATAGAGTCTGCTATCAATAGACACTGAATTATTGACAGACAAAACGATCAAAATTCAATGGAAAATTTATATATAATAACATGAGGATCGAAACTCTGGCTAGAATCTTGCTCTCTTTTTTGCTATAAATGTATGTGTTTCTCTCTAAAAGGGAGTACTAGTGTTTTGATATTAACTGAGCTACTGGCACAATATTCTTATGAACATCTGGTCTCAGTGTAAATATATTTCAGGACACAGGAGAAGTTATAACCTACTTAGTCTCATGTAGCCAGAATTTCAACTGATTCGCATATGGTCAAGTCCACATAGCCGTTTGTTCTGGCCAAGAACTGCCTACTTAGACAGGAAGAGCCAATCACAGTTTATTTTGGCTCTTTTTCTGAGAGAAATATACAATTCTGCCTGTGGATATCTAGTTAACTTGCTATTAAGTGCCTCAAACTAAATTCTGGGTCACACTTTACATTAGGGTCCAATTCTCACTGTTAACTACAACTTTTGCCTCAATAAACTCCTAATTACTGCTTATTTGTTAGTAAAGTAGTTGTTAAGTTTAGGTATTGGGTAGGGTTAAGGATGTAGAATATGATCATGCAGAATAAGGCATTAATATCTGCTTTATAAGTACTAATAAACAGACAATATACTAGTAATATGTATGCTAATAAGCAATTAGTGGGAATTGGACCCTAAACTAAAGTGTTACCAATGTCTGAATAACATTCAGATTTACATAAGATTTTATTCCACTAAAATTTAGTTTAGTCTACACTCTAAAAAATGCTGGTTTAAAAACAGCCCAAGTTGGGTTAAATATGGACAAACCCAGTGGTTGGGTTAAAGGTGCCCTAGAATCAAAAATTTAATTTACCTTGGAATAGTTGAATAACAAGAGTTCAGTACATAGAAATGACATACATTGAGTTTCAAACTCCATTGTTTCCTCCTTCTTATGTAAATCTCAAGACCTCCGAAGAACAGGTGAATCTCAACATAACACCGACTGTTACGTAACAGTCGGGCTCATTAATATGTACACCCCCAACTTTTGCATATGCCAGCTCATGTTCAAGGCATTAGACAAAGGCAGCCAGTATTAACGTTGGATCTGTGCACAGCTGAATCATCAGACTAGGTAAGCAAGCAAGAACAATAGTGAAAAATGGCAGATGGAGCGATAATAACTGACATGATCCATGATATCATGATATTTTTAGTGATATTTGTGAATTGTCTTTCTAAATGTTTATTGTATCCATTGTTAAATGTGGTTAAAGTTATCATCATTTATTACTGTATTCACGGAGACAAGAGCCGTCGCTATTTTCATTTTTAAACACTTGCAGTCTGTATAATTCATAAACACAACTTCATTCTTTATAAATCTCTCCAACAGTGTGTAATGTTAGCTTTAGCCTATTAGCCACGGAGCACAGCCTCAAATTCATTCAGAATCAAATGTAAACATCCAAATAAATACTATACTCACATGATCTGACGCATGCATGCAGTATGCATGACGACATTTTGTAAAGATCCATTTGAGGGTTATATTAGCTGTGTGAGCTTGCGATTTAAAGGGGCAGCGCAGCCTGAATCAGTGCATAGTTAATGATGCCCCAAAATAGTCAGTTAAAAAAATTAATTTAAAAAAATCTATAGGGTATTTTGAGCTGAAACTTCACAGACACATTCAAGGGACACCTTAGACTTTTATTACATCTTGTAAAAACTGGTTCTAGGGCACCTTTAAATGTGTGACCAAACTGCTGGGTAGTTTTATTTAACCCAACTATTGTTTAAATATTACTGTATGGCTGGATTAAAATGAACCCAAAATAGGTTGGAAATTAAAAATCAGACATATAATTACTAGAGGCAACAATAATAATCAAAAGGTCAATTTTGCAATGTAATAAATATTAATGTTCATAGTTTAATTATTATTTATTAAACTTATTAATAAATGTTAATTTCCAACATACTTTGGGTTCATTTTAAGCAAGCAATACAGTTATTTTTAAACAAGTTGAGTTAAAAAAAACTACCCAGCAGGTTGGTATATTTTCAACCCAGTTTGGGTTGTTTTTAACCCAGCATTATTTTAGAGTGTACATTTAGTGTAGTTTTTAATTGTGCTATGATATCTTGCACATCCTTTACAGCTACTTTTGCATTTTATTTTGATTTCATGTTTATAGGTAAAGCCATAATTGTTCAGAATGTCAATTTACCTCAAAAAAAAAAAAAAAAAAAAAAAAAAATCAACACTAAAAAACACTAGGTTAAAAACAACCCAAATTGGGCTGAAAATGGATAAACCCAGCGGTTGGGTTAAATGCTTGACCCAGCTTGCTGGGCAGTTTTATTTGACTCAACTATTGTTTAGAAATGACTGTATTTGTCATGTTTAGAGTTTGTTTTTGATGTTCTTTTCTGTTTAAGTCTGTGCTTGGTTAATTTGTTTATTAGTTCAGTTCAGTCTTCCTCCGTCCCCTGCCTTTTTGTCACTACGGTTTCTAATTGATTGTTAATTCAGTTCAGGTGTGTCTGGTTAATTATTTCGTCAGCTCTTTTCTTTGCCCGTGTATTTAAGCCTTCAGTTCAGTCTGTTCCTTGTCTTGCATTGTTTAATGTTTAACATAAAGTGGTTGTGTTTTCTCCTCGCGATTCTCCTGTTTATTGTTTTGATAATTAGATTAAAGATCTGTTTCTGCATCTCCTGAGTCGTGCGCTTCACTACAGCAACCACACGTCACAGTATTGCTCGCTTAAAATGAACCCAAAATGTGTTGATAATTACCATTTATTAATAAGTTTAATGAAAAAATAATTAAACAATAAACATTTATTAAATTGCTTGTTAATAAATGTTCACCTTTTGATTATTATTGTTGCCCCTAGTAATTACGTGTCTCATTTTCCAACCAATTTTGGGTTCATTTTAAGCCGGCCATACAGTAACTTCTAAACAATAGTTGAGTTAAATAAAACTACCCAGCAGGTTGGTCAAACATTTAACCCAGCCGCTGGGTTGTTTTTAACCCACCCATTTTTTAGAGTGAAAGGGGCAATAATAAAACCTAAATCTCTGGTACCAGGTCGTTTATAATGTTTTTTAGATTCTGATCCCACACGTGGATTTATAATTGCTCCATTGAGCAAACTCAATCATCTCAGCAGTGATCAGGTCCTCAGGTATTCACAGTAATCAGGCCCTCACAGTCACTGGGACTCTCATGGTCATGTGACCTCACGCTTAGAAGGTTCTTAAGATTCCGCTGTCGTAATAATAAGGTCATGGGAAAAATAAACAGATCACAGATCATCAACTATTAATGCCGCAGCTATTCACCCAAAACTTTTCTGGGTTGTTGGCACAGCAGCTCCCTAATGGAGAAATATGTTGAAACATAGTAAACAAAACAACCCAGAGTGAAACAGAAAAGTATTCCTAGAGGTCCCCCATTAACAGATAGTTTTACTTGATAGATGTTGGGCAGTGG
This sequence comes from Chanodichthys erythropterus, assembly GCF_024489055.1. Taxonomy (NCBI): domain Eukaryota; kingdom Metazoa; phylum Chordata; class Actinopteri; order Cypriniformes; family Xenocyprididae; genus Chanodichthys; species Chanodichthys erythropterus. The sequence continues at coordinate 36,344,555 of NC_090224.1, read as the reverse complement.
ATTGTACATAATGCAATTTTTTTAACAAACAATTTAACAGCTCACTGCTTCATACACGCGTACACTTTCACAAATGAAATATTCATTTTCCAATGATAATAATAATGCTAAAATGTCCCAAAAGGGTAAAATGTACAAAACGAATGTATAGATTGATGGATGTTAAAATGCAATTTGATATTATAGGTGAAAGCTATTTATTTCTTTCAGATTACATATTTCTTTTGCATTGTACGCTGAATTATCTTGCTTGTGAACAACTTCAGGCAGCCTCATGCAGCAGAACAAATGCAAATTTAAAATTGCTTGTTGTCCACACGCCCGGCTGGGATTTGCTTTCACATTTTTGAAAACCCCAGAAACGGTTTGTGCATATCTTAACTTTTGGTTTGTGACTTCTAAGTACTCAAGCTACTTAGAGAACAGATGGCAAAGTGAGACACATTTAGACTGTGATAAAACACATCCAAGTGCCACATTCCTAGCAAGAGATGTCAGGTGTGTGGTATGAAAGGGAAAAATGTGTGATTTGCAAACAAGCATTCAGTTTAAACACAATATATAAACCTCAAATAAAAAAAGAGGAAAAGTAAACATTGGCTGAAGCATAGTAAAGAATTGTCCCTATTAAAATGATGAAAACTATCGCGATGGAAGGTGGCTGGTTTCCCTAGAATAATTGTCATTCTCCCCAAAAATCCGGAATAAAACCTTACTGTGTGCATATACAAATGGAAAATAAAGAAGAATGCGAGGCAGAGTAACGGAGAAATTGGTACACTGGTAAAGTCAGTGAGAATTGCTCATGCTCACAAACACTTCTTTCTACAAGGCAGATAAAAACACACTTGAGCCTAATTGGCCCGTCTGTGAAGGTGTATGAAGTCAGTCTCACAGTAATTAAAGTCAGAGAGTGAGAGACAAGAGAAGCGTGGAAAGTGAAAGAGAGAAAGATCAGAGAGGTCTGAACTCTGTTTCTCGGGTGCTTTAGTATTACATCTACTGCAGATGAAAGCACAAGCTCATCCAGTTCATACGTAGTCTATGTTCAAACTACAGACAATTTGGTTTTCAAATCTAATCAGATTTTGTGTGCCAGGCAGTGTAGTCATTTTTGGGTATATCCACGTTGTTGCTATGAAGATAGTAGACTGCCAAGTGACTTTATTCAACAACAATTGGGTGCATCAAGAGATACAAAGAGAGCAGATGATAAATTGGACGTATTTGTCGAAGTGCATCAGCTGTGGTGCATCATTTACATCAGTGGCTCCGGCTTTATATAGTGAGAAATATATCGCCATTAATCAGTCAGTCAATCTGTCAATCAAACTGTCTGTCCATCCGTCTGTCTGTCTGTCTGTCTGTCTGTCTGTCTGTCTGTCTGTCTGTCTATCTATCTATCTATCTATCTATCTATCTATCTATCTATCTATCTATCTATCTATCTATCTATCTATCTATCTATCTATCTATCTATCGGTCTGTCTGTCTGTCTGTCTATCTATCTATCTATCTATCTATCTATCTATCTATCTATCTATCTATCTATCTATCTATCTATCTATCTATCTATCTATCTATCTATCTATCTATCTATCTATCTATCTATCTATCGGTCTGTCTGTCTGTCTATCCGTCCATCCGTCTGTCTGTCCATCCATCCATCCATCCATCCATCCATCCATCCATCTTATTATCTATCTTATTATGTATCTATCTGCCCACATGTCTATCTATCTATCTATCTATCTATCTGTCTATCTGTCTGTCTGTCTGTCTGTCCATTCAGACAATTCATCCATCCATCTTATTATCTATCTTATTATCTATCTGTCTGTCTATCTGTCCGCCTGTCTATCCATCTATCTATCTATTGTTCTGTCTGTCTATCCATCGTCCATCCATCCATCCATCCATCCATCCATCCATCCATC